>NC_135760.1:20221203-20349499 GCF_052425735.1 Oculina patagonica
GTAAATTGTTGTTGAAGGAAGAACGGAGGCATAATAATTTTTAGGTGTTTTTCCAGTCAACAAGGACAAAACTTGAAAAACTCAGCCTGATTTTTTCAAGTTGAGATCTACAGTTTCTGATGGTATCCCAATAATATCACTTGTTTATCTTTAGTACACTTGCATGGTGATTTTAAACAAAATTTGACCACTATTCGTAGTTTCCGTATGTCTTTAGGCTTTTGCGTTTTTGAAGTGAAGCTGGTGACCGTGTCCATTTAACAAGTCTTTTTGAGCGTGCCCAGAATGTTTTTTTTTTTTATCGATTATTAGCCAATCAGCTTTGAACCTAAATAACAAGGAGGTCTGTAAATCTCGGACTTTCAAATCGTACTTGACTAGAGTCCGCGTTTTTGGTGCTGGCCAACAGAAACCCGGGCCACGGGGACGACAATTGGAATCGAAGTCATTTTGCTAAATCACGTAAACACAATTAATTAATGCAAGTGGGTCGTCGATCTCCAAATGTAGTTCCCATGACCACCATTGTATTGAAAGCTAAAATATTGTAGGGCCGCGTGTATACGTATTCCTGATGGAGTGCAGAGAGAAAAACTGGCGAACATGGAGAAAAACCTTCGGAGCAAGGACAAGTACCAACAACAAATTCAGCTTACAGTTAAACCCGGGCCACATGCGTAGGAGGCGAGTGCTCTAGTTTCCACCACTATACCACCCCTGTAGTGTAGTTGTCTTGCGTTTTGCTCTATGTTTTCTTAATTTTTTTACTCTATACAGACTGCCCTTTGTTTTAATGTTTTTCATTTTCATTTCAGCCCCTTTGATAATAGTGCTCCTTGCGCTAACAGGTTATCATGTTTGCTAGACTTCATGCTCCAGGATCTTGTAGTCTGGTTTGAGCCCTGGCCAGGGTCACTGCGTTGCTATTTGGGGAAGACATTTGACTCCCACAGCGCCTCTCTTTACCCAGGTGTATAAATGGGTACCGGCGATCTGTTAGAAAAGCATAACCAAAAGTCGGGGTTAACCTGCAATAAACTAGCATTCCATCCAGGTGGAGTAGCAGTATGCCTGGGCCCGCATACTTCAAGCAAGTTAAGATTAAGTGGGATTTTGTGCAACTGTTCTCTGTGTTTCTAAGGACTTTTTGCGCCAGCATAGTGTTTTTCATTCTCTTTAATCTACCTTTGGCTGATTTACTCATAACAATGTGCAAAAAAGACCTTCCGGGACATAAGGAATGAAAATCCCACTTAAGAATCCCGGTTTATTTCATACATACTGAGATTTACAGTTAGAATTGAGCTGTTGAAAACACGGTTCGGAAATTCTCGCAGCCAATGACAACGGCGAAACGACTTTCTCACACGTGAGAAACCCGTTTCGTCCAATCAGAAAGCGGCTGTCAAAACGCATCAACATTTTCAATGAACGTGGTAGCTTTGTCGATGGCGCTAGCTTTTTCACTGCTTGAAAGGTATCGCTTGCAATCGCTTGCAGGGTTCTTGGCCTTTCGCAGTATATTTTTGGACGGTTTAAAACGTTCTCATTAACAACTATGGCTGAATCTTCTGGCAGTAGGTTTAAACCATTAAGTAAACCCATCGAAGAATATATTACAGAGCAGGAAAACAAAAACACTCGAGCAAAAACGCAGCGGGTCGAGTGAGCGGGATGTGAAGCTGCTTTCTACATTTCTGCTGGAGAAAAACGAACAAAGAAAAATTGAAGAAATCCAACCAGAAGAGCTCAGCCGTTACCTTAGTGAATTCATTCTTAGTGTGAAAAGAAAAGATGGCCAAGACTATGAACCATCGAGCCTTCGAGGGTTGTTCTCAAGTTTTAACCGGTATTTATAAAGAGAACGCAAATACTCAGCGAGTATTATCGAAGACACTGTGTTTGATCAAGCAAGAAAATGTCTGGAAGCTCGCAGCAAACAACTGAAAAATGAAGGTAAAGGGAACAAACCCAACGCAGCCGAAGCTTTGACTGATGTGGAGGAAAACGTTCTTTTCGAAAAGAATTTACTGGGAATCTCAAATGCCGAAGCTTTGCTAATCACAGTCTGGCTTTTCAATGCGGTCCATTTTGGTTTGAGAGGCTGTGAAGAACATGGGCAGATGACTTGGGGCGACGTGGAACTTTACATGGAAGCCGACGGAACTGAATACCTAGAGTATCCTGAACGTCAAACGAAAACTAGAACGGGAGCTGAACCTCGAAATGTCAGAGCTGTTAAACTGAAGGCCTTCGCAGCACCAAACGGTCCACCCAAAAGAGATCCAGTTGCCGTTTACAAAATTTATTCCGAAAAGAGACCTGACGCGATGAATAAACCTGATGCGCCATTGCCTGGAGCAAGTGTATTTAGCGGAGCCGTGTTTAATGGAGGACACTTTAACATTTCTATAAACACAGTAAGTCAGTCGCCTAATGCGTACTCAGCAACGAGAAAGCACACCTTCAAGCGTGTTAAACGTATTTTAGATTCTTCAGATGAAGATAGCCCTCCCTTGCAATAGCACAGTTACGTAGTCTTAGTTCTTATTTCTGTATTTCATTTTTGTACTTGTTGAATGAAAAACTCTTGATATTCGATTTCTTATCCATTTAGAACAATTTTAAGACACGAGAATAATCTCATGAAATGTCTTTTTTCAACGATTTTGTTGTTATTATCATTTTGTAAATTAGGGTACTTTCATCAGTTGTGTGCTTGTACCGGGGTCTTATAATAATAAAAAAAAAAAACAGTTCAGCGTGGAAAAATCTCTGTATTTATAAAATAAACAAATTACAGCATGGAAAGTGCTTTGTACGGTGTTTACGCACTCGTTGTTTTGTATCAGAAATCTCACTCGTTCGCTCCGCTCACTCGTTCGATTTCTGATACGTCAACAACTCGTGCGTAAACACCGTACGCGCGCACTTTCCATGAAGTAATCTATATATAGGTTCTGGTTGTGTGGTCCACTTGACCCAAGTGCGATTTTAGCTTTAGCTTACTAGTAGCTTGGTAACAAAAATTCAAAATGTATATGGTGTACAGTTTTGAAGCGTAGACATTGGAGCTTGAAAAGGAAAAACCTTAGAAACCCGGTAACTCGAGCTAGGAGAAAAAGCAATAGATAGTGAATATGACCTTGAACGGTATGAGAAGTGCAAATGCTTCCGTGGATCAGCTGTGATAGCGGTTTAGGAGCTTCTGTACAAACAAGCTTGACAAAAAGACTGAAAATGGACAGAACTAATGAAAGTTTAAATATTTTAAAACAATACATAATCACCTGCGATGCCTCTGATTTATTTTACAAACAATTTGTTCAAAAAGAAAAGAAAACGTGATTCAGTTAAAAGTTAGAAATTACCCCACCTTCTTTCGGAAAATATAGACGGCAAACTGATCCTGACGGCTAAAGCGGTCAAAAATAAACAGAGTGGATAAAAAGAAAAAAAAAACTAGATTATATTGAAAAAACTTTGCCCACCTTCTTTCTCTTGGATAATTATGCATTGTCCCCGTCCTCAGTGTGTTACTTTACACTCTGTGCCCACCTCGCGTTTTATACCTTCCCCACCATCCCGATAATTATTACACAGTCCCTTAATGGCTGTTGAGTGAGTGAGCATATCATTTCTACTCTTCTGCCTCTGCCGTCCCCCTCCAGATGGGCTTGAAACAGCCCTTTTTCAATTTAGGCAGTCTAGTGGCCATCAGAGAGAAAATGGCACAAAATCACTGCCAGAATAATTAATCCACGTTCCATTTCATACAGGCGCTTCTTCTTTGCCACGATCGACATTTTTAAGCGATGACACGTCAACGCTTAAAGATGAATTCCAGTCCGTACTGCGCAATCTCGGCTGCAATGTTTATGCGAGCCCACCACGAAGGAATGTTTACAAGCAAAACTAAAAATTCCACGACAAACTTACGGTTTTCTTCATTATTAACGCCAGATATCCTTGCAGAACAAATAATAACGAGTAGAAGAACCTTGACGCTATTTCAAACCGACATTTTAGCTCATCGGAAATCCTTGAACGAAACGAACTGTAATGGCGGACTAAAAAACTTCATGTATGCTGTCACCGAAGTGTAACGTTTCAACGAATTCAAAACAAGATTCTGGCGAGTTGGGAAATTTTCCCTGTAAAATATCAGACGCGCTTGTTAAACGTCATTACGTCTGCATGCATTGCGTGCCACGTTTTTTTCTTTGTAGGAACTGGGAACGAGTCTGTTTCGTAGAACCTGGGAACGACTCTTTCTTGAATGATTGTGAGTCAACTGACAAAAGAAAGGAAATGTAGACTAAATACACCGTTTTAATGGAAATCGAAACAGATGTCGATCTCAGCAATTATGTCAGGCGGTGTTTTCATAGTGAGTTCAGCTTATGGACAATTCATTGTTACATGTTCACTGTTTTAATATAAATTCGACAGTACTTATTATCAACCAAATACTGTTTGTACAGTTGGGTCATAGTTGTTTGCATAGTTAATGGTTTTGTTGTCATGTATTTTGCGTCTGTTTATGCTAAACGACAGTTTAGCCAGAGCAGGAATCACAACGCCGTGAAGTGCAGTACATGCACAAAAACATTCGTCATTTAATAGGGTAATTTTATCCTTACAGCTTTTGTTTTATTCTGAATGTAATCGTAACATGCCGACAGGCACTTATATGAGCCTGGCAAGGCACGTGTACCGTGCTTGAAGAGAATGTGCAATTTAATAGAATGGAGGTTCAGCGCAGCTGTTTTATTTGTTTTTTACACGTGCTATGTGGTAGATTTGGTTACAAAGCACTTTCAGTTTCCAGAGCTAGCGTGACACATGGCGTCCATGGAAACAAGATTGTGACTCGATCCGTATTAAGTTAGACACAAGGGTAACATTTGTGGTTGGCAATACACTCTGCCTAGCAGAGCACTTTTACTTTAAAAAGTGTACTTTCAAAAGCCTAGTACAATGTCTGATTCTATGTCTGCAATACATTGGATCACGAGTACAAACAACCTCCTTAGAAACGGGGAATTTCCCTTATGAATATTCCAATTTCATTTTAATCGTTTTAAAGTGAAAGCTGCCACGCGATAAGTCTGAATAATCCAGCTTATGGATCTGTTCCTTCCAGAGTTATACAAGTAAGTTACTCCTCACTTCCTTCAAATGAGTGAGAAATATACTCAGAAACTGTCTCAAATTAAAAAGAGTAAGACGCCCGGAGAAAAGGTTCAGTAGCGATTTTCTTCGTCACCAGTGGTATGTATAAGTTACTTTTTCGTGTCGTCTTAAAGTTCAATGTTTTGGCGCCACGTTTAAGCTCCTTTTAGCTCTTGTATAGTTCAATATTGTTCAATTTAATCCTAAAATGAACTTTTTATGCACTTTTCTGCATGCGACTCGAAATGTTGGATTTACTCTTGTTCATAAATGCAGGAATTGAATTTGTACTCGAATATGTATAGGTTTCAGTGCATCTCAAAACGTTCTTCAATAATGTTTGTTTTTCAGACCAAAATATAACATCAGTGGTGCAATTCAGCGGGGTGCTCATTACAGTAATTAGCGAAAGAGTGAAATCCGTTGGTTTGTGACTTACAATTGGGAACGGACGACTCGGCAAATATGTATGTATGTTTAGACTTGATTACGTGGCATATGCTTTTGAATGTAAAGCTTCATAGTTCTAAATCCATACAATGTGTATTAAATAATTAAAAATAACGCATCAATTTTTGTTAAGGCGTTGAATTGGTGCAAACACACTACTGCCTGTAGTTTTAGCGTTTTTACAAAGGCACCATATTAACATATATTATATTAAGATATATTTCAGAAGCATGAATTACTAGAAACCGAATGAAGTTTTAGTTTACTTAAAAGCGGGGGTTTCCTTTATGAATATCATAACTCTAATTTGGCGATCACATTTTTGATCAGTTTTCTTGCGCGGGTGAATCTTTCCTATAGAAACTAATTGCGAGTGTTCTCCCAGTGTCTCACAAAGATCAAATATGGGACTGATTTTCCAAGGCGAAAGTCAAACAAGCTTCAAAGTGCATTTTGATGAAATTAAATGGCGGTATGTATCTATGCCTACGCAGTTGGCGTTTGCTTCCCTCGTGTCATATATTTTGAATATTCTAGCCCTCCTATAATGCTCTTGAACGTTTTGTTTTTTCTCTGCGGCCGTGGCATTTATTCTTACCTAGTTTTAAGAGTAAACAAACTGACGAGAGGGAACAAGCGGTTTCATGTTGTGTTTCAGTCGAGTATTAAAATGTGTTTAGACATGCGGGTACCGATTCATGTATGAAACTTAAGTTTCGCTGTGAACTTTCAGTATACTTCAACTCAATCTGTTACAACGAAGTTTTGGAAATTAAAAATATCTAAAAAGCATTATTCAAGTAGAATAATACTTGCATCAGAAAGACAAACTAATGTACCAATTTCATCGGGCTTCGTGGCGTTACAAATTACACTGTAATTACTAAACAAATAAATAAATCTAATAACGAAAAAGGTATTGTTCGGGCTAAAAATGGAGGATTCTGCGGTAAATATAAACTTTAGCCCGCTAAATCTACATGAAAAAGGATGTACCGTTTCCAAGAGAAAGTTCTCTTCCAGTTCCTTAATGCTTGTGCCGGGATGAACCTAAATGCTAGTGTGGTAACGTTAGGATGAACCTAGAAGCTGATCCCAGCGCTAAATATACATGAAAAAGGATGTACCGTTTCCAAGAGAAAGTTCTCTTGCAGTTCCTTAATGCTAGTGCCGGGATGAACCTAAATGCTAGAGTGGTAACGTTAGGATGAATTCCTAGAAGCTGAACCCAGCGCTAGGACCAAATTAATGCAACCCTTCGCATGTAAACTGAAAACTTTTAAAAACATGTCACGCACGGATAATCCTATCACTAGGATCATCCCCTGTTATTAGTGCAAACCGTATAGTATGTGTAAGAGGAAAAAAGCCACGCAATGAAACTACTACATGCTATGACAGTCTACGCCATATTGTGTGTGGTTGGTTCATTGTGAGGACAAATTATTATGTTTTTATCAGGAGAGCCCCTCTGGAAACCAGCCACAGTGCTAAATGGGCAAACCTGCCTAAACAACGTTTACCCTAACCTTTACCTATCCGTCAAACTAAATGCGTGAACATTCCTCCACTAAAACAGCAGAAGTTTTTTTTAAATTTCCCGGTTCAGTATCTATTAGTTAGACTTTTTAACACTCCTATTACCATGATAATTCAACGTGGCAAGATAGCAGAGTACAAGGGATAAAGAGACCCTCTCTCGCCGTTTACATAAAACGGATAGCCAGTTTTAACACCGCCATTTTTGGCAGTGAGAGCTGAAAATAACAACAAAGTCAGGTCCTTTTTATTCTTTGATGCTTTCGCCATTTTTCTTTTTGTGTAAGAATGATTTGCAATGAATTACCTGCTATGTAATGCAATCACTAACTATTGTGGAATTTTATTTTGAACATTTTTAATTAATATTTCATATTCTTTGTAGTTTAAATGATCAGTGATCTCAAACACTGCATGAAAACTCCCAACACCCATGGCGAGAAGTCCAATCAAAGTAGCAAGTGAGAATGACGACATATCAACCACTGAAGAAACACCGGATTTTGATGACGACACTAACAAAGGTGAGAAGAAATCATTCCAAGCAGATTCATTAAATGGAAATGTTACTTCTTTTACAGGTCGTATTGCTTCATGCCAGAATGTTTCAAGGCTAAAATGACATGTACTCCCGCTACTTGTTGTAAAAAGAATTATGCTTATTATTGGTTTAGCTTTTTGAGGGTAACTTGTAGTTTCTATTTATAAAATGGGAAGAGATGTTTGCATTTTGTAACAACTAGGTCGTTACCAACAACAAGAGTCTCTTACTTATATTTCATCGACGGCGGATATGTGTGATTGTTTTTATATGTGCGTTGTCAAAACTTCTTATTATAATATGGCAAGCGGCAACTCTTCACGATAAGCTGAGTTCTCGTCTGTTACTCAGTCGGGATTTTTATCTCCGACCATTGCCATGGTAATGGTCTATACTCATTTAACGTTAACTTTGTAAGTTTATAGGAGATAAAGGGAAAGACTGATTTTAAAATTTATGAAGGCTATAGTCGAAACAGCTTCGGATAGTCTTCGAAAATTTTCGGGGATCTTTAGAAGTCCTCGGAAATAATGGAAATGTTCAGAAATTGATCTGACACTTTTAGACAGCAATTGCAGATCTTCATCAATCTTTGGAAATTTTCGGCAAACAGTCGGTAATCTTCGGCTGATATTTGCAGACTGTTGATCATTCAGACCGGGGGGGGGGGCTTTAGGGGCCCGCGCTGACTTTGAACTCTTATAACTCTTTTAAGATTTACCCAAACGCTGCCAAACTTTCCGAGTTTTCCTAAAATTTATCTGGCAATAATTTGATAGGGTTGGATGATGTGTCATGAACTTGACATCACCATGGCAACGGCATTTTGACAGGCATGTTTACAGATCGTCTGGTGATATCGTATTCTGACAATGGTTGCCTGGGGCGAAAAAAATGTCGCCTGAAGCTTTCCGATGAGGCACGAAGTGCCGAGAAGAAAAAGCTGGTCTCTCTGGTAACGCCCACAAACATTGGTGTCTGCGGATGTCGCATGAGGCTACGAATACGATATCACCAGACAATCTGTAAACAAGCATCGGATAACGGCGCTGTATCACGTACGCTCTATACACGACCGCTTTGAAGGTCGTTTTGCCCCGGGGGGGACTCCCATATGAAACGGACGGGGATGCTCGTCAGGAAATTTTGAAAAGAACCCCTAAAAGAGACCAATCTGGGTGTGGCTCAAGCCTTTCTTGACCCCTAAAAGATACCAAAAAACTAAGAATGGAGTTTATATTTGTATATTTCTTCGTGTGTAACCCTAAACGAGACCATTATGGCTAAAAATATTGGCGTTTTGGGCGTTTTTTCCCGGAACACCCTAAGCGAGACCAAAAGTCCAAAATTTACACCCCTAAGCGAGACGACGAGCATCCCCGTCACTTTCATATGCGAGTCCCCCCCCCCGGGCGTTTTGCACGGTAGAGATTTTGAATTGCGGACAAACTTGACTCCTCTGCGCCCTGTGGCTACAGACGTTCAGTTTGTTTGTGGAGGTGGATACCTATTCTTTCAAATCCAACCTTAGAAAACGTTTAAGGATTATCGCCAGGACGAATTAACTGACCATTGCTCGGAAAAGTAAATGGCATAAACTCTGCAGCAGTAGCCTATAGCGCTGTTCTCTTTGAAACGTACGATGTTTGCAGCTGGTTTGCTTTGTTTCACGTTACGTTACGTTCTGGTTTTAACAGTGATTTAGAAATATATTGTTCCTTTTTCTTTTGGCTCTTAAATACTCGAATTAAATTTGTTCCTCGCGAAGCGAAGCCGAAGGCCGAGCGTAGCGGGGTGTATAATTTTGTCCCTCAAAGGGATCAGGCGGGATGAAATCTCGTGTGGAGTTTACGGTCATATATATTTCTATATATATTTGTGAATAAATGTCCAAAATGCGACTATCCAATAATTTGTCGATGATTTTGAAAATAGCCTGCGCTTCCCAACGCTTTCTACCTCTTTACGAACCAGAAAAAGCCACCATCTTTAAAGCGGAGAATATATCACAAATATATAACAAATATATCTTCCTGCCTACTGTGGAAAATTGAATATGTACAATTCAATTAATGTTCAACTTCAAATAATCCACTCCTTATTTATAACACCCCCCCCCCCCCTCCCCAACCCAGAGCTTCGCGAGGCCCTGCGAGTCACGTATTACTAGTTTAAAATGTACACCGGTCAACACTGTATGAATAGAAATTCGTAAACACCGTTTTTTTCCTTATTTCCGTTCATTTGTCATCAACTTCCGATAACTCGAACTCCCAATAACTCGAACCATTTTCAATTTCCCTTGAAGGTTCGAGTTATCGGGAGTCGACTATGTACTTTGCAGTAATTTTGGGTGGTTTTTTGGCATTTTGGAAAAATTTTGAAATCCAAGATGGCGGACCCAAGACGGCGGCTGTTTTGACATAATGATGTAATTGTCACGTGATGAGACGTCACCATGACCTATACCAAAAGAAAGATATTTGCACAAACAACACATCCTATAAGTTTCATTGTGATTGCTTAAATATTCTGGAAGTTAAGTTACATAGGTCAGAGGAGGTCCAAAAAAGCCCGGTCTGAATAGGGTCCTTTAATTTGAAACAACCGAAAACCTCCGCTGCTCTATTGGAGTCTTTGTTGAAATGAAAGTGAGGAACTTAAACAGATTAGGCGGACTTTTAAAAGGTCATTTCATTGAAATAGAACCTGCACTAAGATGAATCAAAGATTGCTCGCTTTAATAGAAGCAACAGAGCCATACTCATTTGTGAAACTTTATTTATGCACAGCCGAAGGATGTGCAATTCAATTGTGGAGAATGACCTTTAAGAACGTTTTTGCAAGAACAAAAAAAAGGCTTGTTCATGTAATAATTAAAGCCATAATTTACGGACCTCGTCGAACTCTGTACTGCGACCTCGGGCAAATATTTCTCTCGGGAAAATGAAGTACTTTGCATTGAGTGTGATATGAGTCGTTTTAACGCTGCAGAGAAGACAGGAAAACTACATTTCGGCATGAGTTGAGTTATTGGGCTATTTAATTACCACTAATGATCCTTCAACTCTTTTCGTTTCAGCGATAGCTGAGGTTTATAATAATCAAGGTAATGAGGAATACAGAAAAAGAGATTTTATCAGCGCCATTTACTTTTACACGAAAGGAATTAATGTGAACTGCAAGGATGACGAACTGAACGCCAAACTGTACAATAACAGGGCCATAGCGCAGTTTTATTCAGGTGAGATTGTTCGTATTTTGTTCGCTTCTCTTTTGGCATCGTATTTAGAGTGTATTTTTCCTCTGATGGTCTGTGTTTATTTAAACTTTTCACTCCCAAACGCGTATTAGGCGCTTTTTTGGGGCGCCATCATTGAACCACTTCTGACGTCATCAATTTGCACGACAGTGGATTTTTGTGATGAGCACATAGTTGATACAGCTAGGATTGAACTTTCTACAGAACTGTTCATTTTAAATATTGAAAAACACGATCCGTTTTTGGTGCAAATCTGGTGCTTAACAGGCCAATACACCCGAAATTGATCAAGGTCCCAAAAGATTACATAAAGGGTGTGAAAAGTAGAAAGTAGCAAAAATAAGAAAGCCGAAAAAAAGGAAGAAAAAGAAGCAAGACAAAAGGCTCCGGATCAATGCTTCAAAGTCCCTCTCGAAATTCTTCGCAACTGAATGGTGGACGGCCTGGAAAAAAACTCTTTAACGTTGACCTACCTTATAAATCGCCGAGGCGTTAAGTATCGTCGCATTACATGTGATTTGTTCCTTTTCCTCAACTGCATTTACAAGGTATCAACTAAATTAAATTTTACTTAAATTGTATTGGTATTGCACCATGTTCATTTCTCTGCAATGAAACGTTATTGTTCCAGAACACCTTTTATCGTTCAATCCGACTTACCGAACCCGAACACTACTGGAAGAGCGATATTTAAACTAGAAAAACGAAATGTTGGGATTTCCCGCATTTAAAAAGTGCAGTATAATTTATCTCCTGGGCCACTCCACAGAATCATGCAGCTCCAACAGTAATGTCGTTTTCTGTCCTCTTTAATATTAAGATTTTTATATCTATTTATTACTTTGACAGAAAAGTATGTTGATTCACTTAATGATGCAAAAGCTGCGACTGACTTACAACCAAATTTTCTTGAGGCAATTTTACGAGGTAGGTGTGTTCTATTCTATGTTCCATAGAATGACATTACAGTGTAGTAGAAAAGGGCGACAGAGAGGTTAACCCCTAGCTATCTCATACCTCATCCATATTAGAAATGTGGGATACGAAGTATTCCTTCTGGTTTATAGCTGGTTTGAAATGCATCGCGATACGATAATTTGACTATTTTTATATTGCGGAATAATTTAAAAGCCTGTATGGACTTGTATTTATTTATTTCACAGGAACAGCAATAACAGGGAATTTGAGATGGTTTCGTAACAGTTTTCGGGATTATCAGAGAATTGATATGATCAAAATGTAAAAAACTGAGGAGAAAAGTCACGGACTCCTGTGACAGTTTGTCGCAGAGCTAAAAAGATCAATTTCCGTGGTCTAGTATATTATTAGTCGCTTAACTTGTATACCTACAATGTTGTTACAATGAAAAAGTAACAAAGTGGTAATCTTGGTGTCAGTAGCATGAATTGACTTCTTGTTGGAACACTTGCAATTGTTGTCACTGTCGTTCGAGGTCTTTTGCTCCAATGTCAGCCAATATTAAATATGTAAACAGTATTCTTAACATGGTTTCTTTCAGGAGCAAGTGCCTGCATGAAGCTCAATATGTTTGAAGAAGCCATCACGTGGTGTGACAAGGGATTAGCAGTATCCTTTGACAAATTCTGTAGTATAGACCTCAGACCCAAGTTTTGAAACTCTGACGTTTTTTGCCACTGAGGGCTTCTCAGCCTTGCAGTTTCCAGCCTAAAATGTCGTGTACAATGTAATGTATGTACAAAAAAACAGATTTCTGCCGTTGGTAAAAACTCAGCATTTTACGGAAATAGAAAATGTCAGATACTTAATCCGTAAATGACGAAGTCTAAACTGAAAGGCTTGTTAGTGAACATATGGTGGGAAGCAATAGTCAGATAATCATGAGACAAAGGATATTATACCATAACCGAGAGGATTCTGGCACGCTGATTGGTCAAAAATTATGGTCGATGAAAGTATAGACCATGAAAGTGACGTGAGATCATGCCACGCACACGCGCGGGTTAAAAGATGTGTAAGTTTGGTCTTCATGAATGAATGCGAATTTCATCGTGTTTTGTTTGAATCAAGTGCGTATTTGTTTTCGGAATTCAGAATTGGACTTCTACTCAGGTGATCTGTCTAACTGTAAAGAAAGGTGCTAGTGAACTGACAGCAGACTGTCGATGTTCAGTGAACGAGCGCTACCAAGATCTTCAGAAAGAAAATTAATCTTGCTCTCTTGAAGCGATAGGCACACACTCAACGAGAAAGGAAAAGGTAATTAAAATTGTTATTCTTTGAATTCTTGTTCTTCTTTTTTTGTATCATTGTCGTCTTTACGCGTCGGGCCGGAATCTTTACGTCCCACCGGCAAAGTTTCTTTACGCTCACTCATCGCTTTTGATAAATACTTGTTCGAGTAAAATGTCCAAAACTTTGCAGTAAAACCACTCGCCACTTTAGTTTGGAACATTTTCTGACGTCATTTCTGTGGTCTATAAGAGTGTAGACCGTGGAAACAAAAGTTTTCCAAAGGAAAGCATTTCGTATGCGCCATCAAACTGAGAATTTCTTGTTTAATTCTATTATATATCTTGCTTTTCCAGTAACTTCTTTGATAAATTTTGCAACAACCAAATAATTAATTGGCATTCTGCAAATTGAAATCCAGCGTGACAAACAAAGTACTTAGGCAAAAGTTTCGCCATGAGAAAAGTGGTTCTTATTCATTTGTAATAAAAAGTATATGCGCCTATTTTTCAGTGTAAGGAGCCAATAACAATATATCATTTCTTTTTTATTGTATTTAACAATTATTCACCGAAGTGGAGGTTAATAGTGGTGGATAGCCATTTTGTTTCTCATCGGCTGCTCGGAGGTAAATAGTACTTTGCTTATCAGCTCTAAGTTAACCAATCAGAGCGCGCGAAAAGCACTATATTCACTTAACTAAAATAGGCTTATACTTAAATAAGTTATATATGCGTCTTAACTTAAAGAAGATTGACAAAAATCACAAGACGTTGCTAGAATTAAAGGCCAGGTCTGTCAATAAGCGAAAACAACTGTCAGAAACTCAAAGTTTGCAATACGTGGTAAGTTAAGTGTGAATACTAAGTTAGTTTAGCCATTTATACTTTCTTCAAAATGTCGCTGCCAGTGTGAATTGGAAATTATATGGGGCAGTATTTCCGTTGTTGAGTTCCGTGTTAACTTTGACTGAGGTGTTTTTTTTTTATGAGACGACAAAAAAGAGACTTTTCACTAAATCTTAAAATCTAATAGGGTAAAGACACAACAAACGTCACCAAAACAGCTTTGAATGAAGGCGAGGACATAACATCTGTTACTGAAGCATTGGACAATGATGACGACAGCTTAACAGGTAAAGTCAGTGCCAAAATTGTTATGACGTGTTCTGCAGTGTTTTAGGCAGTCTGTACATGTAGAGCGACGCAAAGTACAAATGACGAGTACTAATGTACAACGATACTACATATCCGATAATAAGATTTTCATCAACTATTTCTTTCTATATACCGTATTTATTGCCCCCGCAGGGTTTTGGCCCAGAGGCCAAAACCCGAGGAGGCATCATTGTAATCCGCGCGAATATAGAGTATATATATAGTATATACTGGGAAAAATCTCGATTTGATCAATTTTTGCCCGCAAATAGTCTCGGGAGTTGTAAAATGCCGACAAGCTGAAAGCCCGCAAGTAGGTATCGGGAGTTGTAAAATGCCGACATACGATGATTGGGTAATGATGACAGCCCAAGCATGAGCACGTGCACGGATGACAACAAGCAAACAAACGACGCTTGTAAACGTTGATTGCAGTTGGGCAGAATTTTGAAAAAGATAATTTAAGATTTTATTCGATGCCTATTCATTTCACAATGTCTAAAAGCCGAAAGCAATGCAATTGCTGAAAAGACTATAATTAATTAAGTAACTCGCAGAGAAGTAAGAAAATCCACATTTTTACATCTGAGTGGCCGAAGAAGAAATATGTCTAGGAACACGTACGAACATATCAAGCCATATCTTCAAATTTGCCTGCGATTTACGATAAGCAAGCCTTAGTCCAAAACCTCGATTTACCAAGCGCAAACTACTTGAACGGAGAAAAGCCTTGATCAGTCTATCTCCAGACGAGATTTACAACAAACTTAAAAAAAAAGATCTCGAGATAATTCGCGGCAGGCGAAACCGGAAACCAGAAGCGAGCGACTTTTAGAAGGGATTTTAGAAAGTCAAGCGTTTTCATTGTCAAAGGTGAGAAATTCTTTCAGTATCCTTTCCTTTTAAAAAGTTGAACGTTGTCATGAAGCGTGATTTACGATAAGAAAGCCTTTGTCCAACTGACCGTGATTTACCAGGCACAAACTACTTGAATGGAGAAAACTTATGCATCAAGAAAAGAAATTCAAAAGAGATCTCGAGATGCGTTGTGATTATTTAAAACTCGCGGCAGGCGTGTTAGATTCGAGCCCGCAAAGCGGCCCATTCAAAGCGACGAAGTCGCGAAAACGAGCCACGCAAGATGCGATAGGTCGACCGTGTTAAATTAATAAAGACGACGGACTTTTTCTAAAGTCTAGCTTGAGTCTAGCTGAGATCCCCCACCACAGCAAAACATGACAAAATGATGTCAAGATGCTGTTGCGTTCTTGTAATTAAATGATTTACCGTATCATAATTAATAATCATCCAAAATAGAAAATTAATTTCTAATAAAATGTCTGAATTGTAGAAAAGGATGAACAGCAGAGAAAAACCGATAAACATCGTCGAAACTTCGGGGGCAACCTAGTGTCAGCTATTTCTAGTTAGTTAAGCGCCCTGGACGCCTATTATATTTTTGGACCTTGAGAGTGGGCGCTTATTCGAGGTGGGCGCTTATTAAATTTTCACCATTTTTAACAAGCACTAAGCTTATTTTAAAACAAAATATTATTTATTAATAACAACACGAGAAGATACATCAAACCAGAACTTTAGCTGTTCTTTGAAAGTTTTTATAAAATGCTAAGAAGTCTCTCTCTTAGTAGTACTCAGTTTTTTCTTGGAGGACGGGTGGGCGCTAATTCGAGGCTGGGCGCTTATTAACTTTTCGTACCTTCAGGGTGGGCGCTTATTCGAGGTGGGGGCTTATTCGAGATTGGGCGCTTAATCGAATAAATACGGTATCCTAATTTCAAATTATGTTTTTCGCGTGGGCATAGACTATTGTAACTAGGATCTCAAAATCGCCAAAAGAGTAGAAGACAAGGCGAGCGAAGAAGTACTTATGGCAAATTTGAAAATGCTTTTCTAAATCTAGGTGATTTCAAAAAAGCCAAAGACAACTACAAATTGCATCTTCAAATCGCCAAAGAAACAGGAGACGAGGCTGGTGAAGAAGCTGATCATGGCAATCTTGAGAATGCTCTTCGAAGGTTTCGTAATAAAAGAAATCCCATAGATTACTACGAATTGGCTCTAAAAAACGCTAAAGAAGTAGTAGACAAGGCCAGTAAAGTAGAAGCTTCCAGCGATTTTATAAAAGCTTTTTCAGCTCTCGGTGATATCAAAAAAGCCATAGACTACTACGAATTGCATCTTAAAACCGTCCACAAAGAAGGGAACAAGGCTAGCGAAGGATATGCTTATGGCGGTCTTGGGGATGACTTTTTTCAAAATCTTGCTTGTTTCATAGAAAGCATCGACGGCCTTGAATTTTGTCTTGAAATGGCCAACAACGTAGAAGACAAGGGTGGCGAAGAAAGGGCTGACGGATGTCTTGGAAGTGCTTGTCATACTCTCGGTGATTTCAGAAAAGCCATTGTCCACTATAAATTGCTTCTTAAATTCGCCAAAGAAGTAGGAGACAAGGAATTAGAAGGACGTGTTTATGGTAATCTTGGAAGTGTCTTTCGTTGGATGGGTGATATCAAAAATACCAAACATTACTTCGAATTGGCTCTTAAAATCGCCAAAGAAGTAGGAGACAAGGCTCGTATAGCAGTAGCTTACAGCAATCTTGGGAAAGCTTCTCTAATTCTCGGTGATATCAGAAGAGCCATAAACTACTGTGAATTGCATCTTAAAATCGCCAAAGAAGTAGGGAACAAAGCTAGTGAAGGATGTGCCTATGGCAGTCTTGGGGATGCTTTTCTAACTCTCGGTGATATGAGAAAAGCCATAGAACACTATGAATTGCATCTTAAAATCGTCAAAGAAGTAGGATACAAGGATGGCGAAGGACGCGCTTATGCCAATCTTGGAAACGCATTTTATAGACTCGGTGATTCCAGAAAAGCCAAAGACTATTTCGAATTGCATCTCAAAATTGCCAAAGAAGATAGAAACAAGGTCGGCGAAGGAGGTGCTTATGGTAATCTTGGAAACGCTTTTCTTAGTCTTGGTGAAACCAGAAAAGCCATAGACTACTACGAAATGTGCCTTGAAAACGCAAAAGAAGTAGGGAACAAGGCCAATGAAGGGCGTGCTTATGGCAATCTTGGAAATGCTTTTCAAGGACTTTGTGATTTCGGAAAAGCCATCGACTACTACGAAATGTGCCTTGAAAACGCAAAAGAAGTAGGGGACAAGGCCGGCGAAGGACGTGCCTATGGCAATCTTGGAACTGCTTTCCGTAATCTCGGTGATTTCAGAAAAGCCAAAGATCACTACGAATTGGCTCTTAAAGTCGCCAATGAAATTGGAGACAAGGGCTTGCAAGCCAGCACCTATCAGAATCTAGGTGTCAGCTTCGAATCACAAGGTTTCTTACCAGAAGCCTTAGAATATTACGAACGTAGCGTAAGTTTATTCAACCATGTGAGAAACCTTCTTCAAAGTAAAGATGGATGGAAAATTGGCTATAGAAATAAAGTTGACGCTGCATACACTGGTTTATGGAGGGTACTGTTAAAGCAAGGCAAGATGGTTGAAGCTTTGTGTGCTGCTGAGAAAGGACGAGCCCAATCTCTCACAGATCTTATGTTGTCCAAATTTGGCATAAGAGAAAGTCAGTCCGTGTCAGAGGAAGAAGAAGACGAGCCATATGTTGAATTGAATCGCTCTATTCTATCAAGTACAGTTTTTCAGGCATTTGACAGTGTTATGATGAATCTCTGGGTTCTCTCAAAAGACAAACCTGTTCATTTAGGTCAGAAAAAAATTTGCGAGGCCCGTTCACAGTTGGATGATGCTAACCGGCGCTTTCTCCAGTCCTTAATAGATACCACCTATAAACAAATTGGCGTTCGTTCTGAGGTTATATGCGAGAATCGTTCTATGGATCCTTTTAGAGAAAATCGTTACAAAGCGGATGAGAAGTGCGATGAAGAAAACTCTCAACCCTTCGTCCTAGAAGAGAGGTCTTTGAGCACCTTGTATGACATCTTAATTCAGCCGATTGCCGACCTGGTTCAAGGTGATGAACTAATCATTGTCCCACATGGACCACTGTGGCTAGCTCCTTATGCTGCACTGATGGATGCGGATTCCAAATACCTGTGTGACTCATTTAGAATACGGTTGATCCCTTCGTTGACAAGTTTGAAGTTGATTGCCGACTGCCCAGACGAATACCATAGTAGGAGTGGTGCATTACTTGTGGGAGATCCATGGGTAGAAGAAGTAACCAACAGCAAGGGAGAGAAATTACTAAAACAGCTTGAATTTGCCAGAAAGGAAGTGGAAATGATTGGAAATATTCTCAATGTAGTGCCACTCACTGGGAAAAAGGCCACGAAAGCTGAAGTGTTAAAGCGGCTGAGTTTGGTTGCTTTAGTTCACATTGCAGCACATGGGCGCATGGACGCTGGTGAAATTGCTCTAACTCCGGACTCAAAGCAAGCATCTCAAATCCCTACGAAGGAAGAAGATTACATTTTGAACATGTCAGATGTTCTGAGTGTTAAAATGCGCGCAAGGCTGGTTGTCCTTAGTTGCTGCCACAGCGGTCGAGGAGAGATCAAAGCTGAAGGTGTGGTCGGTATTGCACGTGCCTTTATGGGTGCTGGTGCTCGTTCTGTTCTGGTGTCACTATGGGCGATCGATGATGAAGCCACGCTGGAGTTTATGAGAAGTTTCTACCATCACCTTGTGGAAGGAAGAAGTGCAAGCGAGTCTCTGAACCAGGCCATGAAAGATCTCAGAAAATCAGACAAGTACAGTGATGTGAGATACTGGGCACCGTTTGCACTTATTGGAGATGACGTCACTCTAGTAAGTAAAAATAGTTCATTTCACGATGAAGAGAAACCGTATATTTTCCATAAAACTGTGCTACTTATTTGTTTTCAAAGTCAATCATACTAGTTGTATGTTCTTTTATTAAATGAGGATATTAAAGGTAACACTTTTATGCGTTAAACCACCAAAGTTGCGTCTGCTACTTTCCATAAGTTAAGCTTTGTTAATTTCGAGACATTCAAAGATAAGAAAAAATAAATACATTTCAAACAAGCAAGAAGGCGTTATGATTTATGTTATTTGTTTATTTTCTCAATAATAGTTCGTTTTTAGTAACATGACTCAACAATTGTACAATGGGTTATAGCCTATTTTTAGATTTAAAAGTACCCCCTGCTCCTCTCACTTATGTTTAAGTTCCCAATTTTCACTTAATTCTTTCCCTTTAAAAAGGCTTGATCACGAAAAGAAATCGGTAAATTTACAATTCTTAAAAAATGATTAGTATTGATAAGTATTACTTTGTTTCTGTTTCAGTTTCCAAAAGAATGTATGACGATGTCAACAGGCGTCCCAGTTAGTAGTCAGAGTTCCTTTAAAATTGACTAGACTGGTACAACAGTGAAACCAGCGAGAGTTTCCTCGAATGAGTGACTGTTGAGTGCCCAGAAACCCATTTTTATCTTTAATTGTTACTTTCTTAGACTTTTTCGGAAGGTGCTTGAATTTTGTACGACTTAAACAATTAACATAATTAAGTTAAAATTTCCAGAACGATCCGAAGCAACAGAATTGTACCTTTTGTGGTGCTGTCGTCCAATTTTGTTTTATATTTTACCTATATCATTCGTGTAGATCACGTAAATAAGTAGAAAATAGTGAGAATTCGGAAAAGATTAACACAAGCATGGAATTAGAGTGCTTTAAGGATGTTTCCGAACCGACGTAAAATTATCTTTCAATTTTTCACATTTGTATCCGACGAAGACAGGTTGCCAAAAACTTATAAATTTTACATGTAAATAATTTTATTGCGATAGATCCCTCGTTACGAACTTCCAGTTTTCTCATTTTATTCCTAGATAAGCAAAGATTATGTTTCCAGTTCTCGTGAGCTAATTACATGTCTAATTCAGTCCGCGTACCAGGCTAACCATCTACACACATCAGCAATAGATGGAGACCAGTTTTTGAGCCTGATAGTTGCGAGAGTCCTTTTAAGCTTGTAAGGAAGCTTTGTTTCAAATAATAAATGCTAATAACGTTGGAGTTTGCTTTTCTTGTCTGTTCATTCCAATTGTTTAAATTTTAAGTTAAATGTTCTTTGCATTCTCTGAGACCCAGGGGCAGTTGGTTGGGGCGAAGCACAGAAAATCTGGCAAAAGTCGGAGCGATGGCAGTTCTCTTGAAACCCGCAGGTTTACCTTGTTTCGCCCCTGGGGTCTCCGAGGGTGTGTTCTTTGAGGACATTCAATACGTTATGTCCGTTATGTGGAACCAGTTGGACGGGGGAGGGCTTTTATTTGGTGGGGCTTATAACGGGAATATAGACAAACATTATGCCTAGACAAGATGTTTTTTTTATGTCGAGGCAAGTTTCGTGATAACCTGTTGCGAGGTTCGTACCAGGTACAAAGATCAACCAATAGGATTTGGGGGGCGGGGATCGGTATGTTAAAAGCAGGGACACTCGGTTAATTCGTCCTTCTATCCCTCGCCATGATTTAGATTTAACTGATTTAATTAAACTGCCACTTTTGGTGGCCAAATCTGTCCAAATCATTTTTCTCACGCTCTCTCTACATTTTGGCGCATTTTATTAATCGGGCGTGGCCGATTTAAGGTTTACCCTTTGGTCGTCCTAGAGCGTAGTCTCCTGGCGCGGCCAAAAAGACGGGGATAGCTCGGGGTTGCTACAAAACCGCTACGGGTGACGCATACCGCAATGGTTTTCATTTTAGTTTTGACAGGAAATCGTTGCAGGCACACTTGGTCGACTTTTGGGTTAATGTGTAATCAGGTTGTGTCTTTTTGCTTCGGCGGAAGGACAGAGAAAAAAGCTTACGGTGCAAAGTACAGTATGGGGCCCAGTTCTCGGCCACTTTTGACGTAAACTTGTATTTCTTACCTCAGAAGAACCGCAGGAACTTGAAATTTCTCCCAGAGCTAGCTACATTATTCAGCTTTTTGGTGTAAAGCTATCGACCGGTCAAAAATTAATTTGCCCGAGCAATAATAAAAATAAAAGCTCCATTTGTGGGCCCAGTTCTCGGCCACCTTGGCCCAGTTCTCGGCCACTTTTGACGTAAACTTGTATTTCTTACCTCAGAAGAACCGCAGGAACTTGAAATTTCTCCCAGAGCTAGCTACATTATTCAGCTTTTTGGTGTAAAGCTATCGACCGGTCAAAAATTAATTTGCCCGAGCAATAATAAAAATAAAAGCTCCATTTGTGGGCCCAGTTCTCGGCCACCTTGGCCCAGTTCTCGGCCACTTTTGACGTAAACTTGTATTTCTTACCTCAGAAGAACCGCAGGAACTTGAAATTTCTCCCAGAGCTAGCTACATTATTCAGCTTTTTGGTGTAAAGCTATCGACCGGTCAAAAATTAATTTGCCCGAGCAATAATAAAAATAAAAGCTCCATTTGTGGGCCCAGTTCTCGGCCACCTTGGCCCAGTTCTCGGCCACTTTTGACGTAAACTTGTATTTCTTACCTCAGAAGAACCGCAGGAACTTGAAATTTCTCCCAGAGCTAGCTACATTATTCAGCTTTTTGGTGTAAAGCTATCGACCGGTCAAAAATTAATTTGCCCGAGCAATAATAAAAATAAAAGCTCCATTTGTGGGCCCAGTTCTCGGCCACCTTGGCCCAGTTCTCAGCCACTAAAAAGCTTGTGCGTAATTATCTGTAAAAAAATGCTCAATTAATTTTCACAGTCATAAAATCACTCTGTAAACCTATTTATACTATATTGATCCCAAATTATTTTTATGATGCTTTGTTTTACTTTAGAAAAGAAGGATTTTAACGCGCCTAGTTGCCTATGTGCAGGTTCTGGCAAAACCGCATTGTGTGACCCGTGCATTTAGATGGTTTATTTTGCAGTGAAAAGGTCTTGAAATATTTAGGTGTTGTAGAAATAATAGACAAGACAAGAGTCAGCTCAAAACTTAGAGATAAGATTGAACTTTATTTTTAAAACATTTATTTCTTTCATTCTGGCAGCAGCAGATGAAATTATATTAAAAACCAAGCGCTAAGCTGTGATAATAAGCAGGGTGGCCGAGAACTGGCAAATACGCAAACGTCGCAAGAAAAAATTTCGAAGTAAATTAAGACCAAAAAATACAACGGTTCAACGAAAAGTTAACTAAAGCAGAAAGCTGAATTATTCTACGTTTCACATGCCAAAAATTAGCTCGTATGGTGGGGGCTTTTGGATAAAATACGAATTTAACTACATCCATGAATTTGGAGCCGTAAACAAACAACTACCTCCGCGTAAACTCGACGTGTGAGCTTTCTATATCGAATTGAACGATCAAACTCAAGATACTTAAAGCACATGAATCAGTCTATCGTTTGAAGGAAATACCTTTTCTTTTTGATTCAACTGGAGTGTGAAAAAACGCGTTAAACACAAAGTGGCCGAGAACTGGACCCGGCCGAGAACTGGGCCGATATATTCACCATTGTGAAATTGCACTTACTTTGACAAGTTAAAGTTATTTTTGTAAATGAAAAAGGTAACGTTATTGATGTCACGCAGTGTTTTTTTTAGCAAACTAGATGGTTTGCTGGTTTCTGACTATGAATGGGGGTGTGATCTTGCGGTATATTTTTTGAGCCTGACTCCGCCGTAAAACTTTTTTTTTATTTAGGAAGAACTGTGTCGATTTTCATTTCGAACAATTGGTCGTCAAGTCGTTTGTCACAAAGAGTAGAATGTTTGTACAGCATGTTTTGGAATTATTTTAGATTTGGTTAGTAAGACGCTTCTGAAGACCTGAGCAAAACATTGGGAATGTACAGTATTAATAGGAACTTGAATGGAATTTTTCACAAGTTGGATAAAGGTATCAACTGAAAAAAATGGAATTCAAAATGAGAACTTGGATTTTGTTGTAATTAAATTTTATCGCGGATTGGATGCATAATATCACGGCTTTGAAAGTCTTCAAATAATTAGAAAGGTTCCTTTCTTCCTTTTGATCTTATTGTTATTTTCATGTATTGATTATTCGAAAGTGGTTTTCGTTGATACGAAAAAAAAACGGGTTTTCACTGAATTGCTTGAAGTATTTTTAGACGTGATAATATTGGCTTAATCAAATTACATTGTGCACGAAATATTTGTTATTCTTTTGTCTTGAAACTTTGAGGAAATTGAAATTTTTGTTTGACAGTAGTGTATGAAAGGCATTTTATAGAACTGAATAAAAAATAAGAAACATTGATAAAGGTTATTTCAAAGATTTATTTTGCCTGATTTTGAAGGGTTTCAGGAGTTTTAAAGAGTGCTGGTAAACGGCTGTATGTTGTTTGTGATTACGGATCTTATTTAGTTTCGAACGCTCTAATTTTTGAAAGGTTAAAACAGGTTAAAACCGGGCGGTTTCATGAGTTTTTTGGGTAGAAAGGTACGGTGGTGGTAAAAAAAAAATGTTTAGAAAGGAATGACTGTAGTAGCACGTAAGTCGGAGGTTTGCGTGAGTCACGGGGTATAGTATGCGTGAGCTGGATTTCCGGCGTCATAACGGCATGTTTTGTTTACTGAAAGATACACTCGACGTTTAGTTAGCTTAGTCGGCTTGGGAAACTATTTTAAAAATGAATGTTGTAATAGTTAATTAATAGTAATCTAGAATTAACCCACGCTCGATTGGAGTCTGTTCTGGATTCGCGCTACCTTTTCGCCGCGAAGGAATTTTGTAAAATTTCGCTAGTGGAAAGAGGTACTGTAAGAACAGTATCAATAACTCAAAAGGAGGAACTTCTTTGTAGCTCTGAATTAAGACGTATGATAAAATTTTAGAATAAGAAACTTTCGATATATGGTTTTCATATTGTTTTTGTCAATTTCCTTTTGTGGCAGATTTTTTGAGAATCAGCTTTTCTTTCGTGTGATGACAGACACAGGACAGGACGAGAGGTGGATGAGAAAGATGCCGAAGATGAATAGGCACCGAAAAACGACAAGAACCGTCAAGGACTTATCTTTAGAGGGCGGGGAGTTTTGGCATACTGTATTTCGAGGACTGGACTGGACTAGTAAAACGCGGACTAGTAAAACGCAGACTTGTAAAACGCGGACTAGTATAACGCGGACTAGTAAAACGCGGACTTGTAAAAGGCGGACTAGTAAAACGCGGACTAGTAAAACGCGGACTTGTAAAACGAGGACTAGTAAAACGCGGACTTGTAAAACGAGGGCTTGTTAAGCACGGACTTGTAGAACGCGGACACTAAACAGAAACTAAACGGTTTAGCGAGCGAAACAATTTGTGTTTGAAGCTCTTGTGTGTTTCTTCGACGGCATATTTCTAGCTTTTTTGAGCACTCTATGGTCTGTTTTAGCGTGGAGATGTTTTTGCAGTATAGCACATGTTCGTTCTGCAAACCCCTACTAAAACAACGGGATTGATGCTATGAGTTGTGTGCATATGTTTCTTTCTTTCCACTACTTGACGTCTGTTGAGTGCAGTCGTTTGTATTGCTCGCACGAGGTAGAACGGGGCCCGTCCAGAAATCAACAGTCAATCGTAAATAAAGGTGACGGGCCTACACGACTCCTACGTTCGTGACATTGGAATATTTGCCGTTAAATGTTTAAGTTCGGTCTTTCGACCTTATTTGCTTCTGACTTCTTTCTGAGGGTACTGTTTTAATTTGGGGGCAGTATGTGGTAAATAAAGGTGACGGGCCTACACGACTCCTACGTTCGTGACATTAGAACATTTGCCGTTATATGTTCAAATTCGGTCTTTCGACCTTATTTGCTTCTGACTTCTTTCTGAGGTTACTGTTTTTTTGAGACATTATGTATTGAAGAGAGCCGTAAGATGATTGTGGCCAAGGAATTCGAAGTGTCTAGAGGCGTTTTACAAGTCCGCGTTTTACTAGTCCAGTCCAGTCTACAAGTTAAAGACACATCAAGACCACCCCACTGTGAATTGCCATAGCACAGACAAAATTATAGTCAATATCTTATGTGTTTTTAAGAGAATTACATAAGAACCAAGGCATGTCTTGTCTTGCCTTACATTGACATGCAATAATTTGGAAATACTAAGCTCGTAACAGTTTAAGACAGAATCCATCAGGAATTTGAGTAACATTAATTTTAGTTACGCAAAAATTGAGCACCAGAATAATTTAAATCCTTGTGTTCTTTCATACCTTGTTAAAGGCTTGACATGTGATAACACCAACATAACACCAACAACAGTTCTTTATCAGTGGGGATTGAAGAAAAAAATGGAAACATCATCACACAGTTGACCCCCATGCAAAAACACTCCAGGATGTCACGGGACTGTTTGGTGTCCGTCTGCCAATTTCTAACTTCAAATTCCAATGTTAAATTCACATTAAATTTTCAATATTTCTTAGTTGTCTAAATTTTACTAATTCTTTTAAAAAAACTATCACCTGCCAAACATCCCCAAAAATCACTCAAAAAATTACAAAATACCGCAATACATAGATACATGGGATGAGTGAAGTTTCCTTGTATTCCTTGAAACACCAACAAGATATTTCCGTTTAAGGTGGCTGATAATGGGTTTCAGTATTTCCCAGTCCTTATACTTTGGTTCAGTACTAAAAGCCTTCATCAATTGCTATTACAGTAATGGTATGAAACAAATGTTCAATCATTCATCAACAAGTTGTGATCATTTTCTTGACAATAGTAGTTCCCCGGTAAACAGTTGTAGTACTGTCCCATCAAAGTGCAATGCCTGGAAAATACCGAAAAGCACACGACCGTCAGGTGAAACCGCACCTTACAGTATTACCAATACACTGCACTTTGCTAAGTCAAACTTTACATTGTCTAGTCGTCTACTTCAATCGTTTATTTGTATTGTGTGAGATACATTTATAAATTGAAACCATCATGTCATTAAGTAATAATGCAATCTCGACAACGTTCTAGATATTATATTATGCACACTAATACAGCTCATGCAAGCCCTGTGACTTACACAAACACAGTCGGACTGAGTGCTACTTAAGTAACTGCTTCGTGGTTTCTGCTGTACTGAACCCTGCCTTTCAAGGCAAAGCGCCCGATTTTAAGCTTCTCAAGCTTCTCAATGTTCTTGTTTAAACAAAGCTCAAGCCATGGCTCGTTCCTTCTAGGAACTTGCATCGATATAAATATATTTTTTTTCTAGCCGAGACAGATGGGCCTTTCATCATCATCATCATCATCATCGTCATCATCATTTATTAGCCACTTTAGATGGAAATACAACAGTAATAATTATATGAAGGCAGGGAGACCTCCAAGAAACCACCCGGCTTATAGAGGAGGCCACCTTCGTTTAGCAGTATGCTGTCTTTAACCAGGGGGAGGGGTATAAATGGAGAGGGGAAAGGCGGAAGGGCGATTTTACGGGGTAAAGTTTTGAATCGTTGTGGCCAGTGTCGGACTGTTCTGCAAAGATCCATTTCAATGTTGGCTGACTTCTGACCCGTTCCAGTCAAGTAATAAAAGCGTTTTTCGAGCTTCGATATTTTCTGACTGATGTTAGACCTTTCAGTGATACTCGTGATGCAACACGTTAGATTATCGGCAACTACGAAATAGTTCAGCTTTCCTATCAGAATTTGGCTGTAGTTCTTTGTACACTTAGTGATCTCAAACAAGAGGCGCGTTGTACACAGGCTATTGAGGGCTATAATGTACACAATAGAAAAGTGGAAGCAAACGCATGGGACTGGCCAACATTAAGAACTACTACCACTTGAGTTCTTAAAAATGCAGAAATAACGCCATTTGCGAATCGAAAAACACAAGGGACTTCAATCCTGAATTTTACTTTATGAGGAGACAAACGATGACTACTTGTCTGTAATATACAGAGTAAATAGAATATAGAGAGCATCTTGAGAAAATAGTAGAACAGTATTACAAGAAACCAAGTGTCAAGCTAACGCGAAAAATATCGCGAGTGACGCTTCAACTCCACGTGGTCGCACGCTGTCACATTTTGCCTAGCATAGTTTCAGCGCTAAAGTGCGCGGCAAGCAAAGTTTAGTGTTTTATAGCTCATCTTTTCCCTGCGAATGCGCTTGCATTTATTGGCTAGTACATGGTCAAATGGCACGAAACGAAGAAACGTTTCCCGCCAAATGTTCATGAGCGGGCAACATTGCGAAACCAGTGACGTCACAGGGTAACTTTACCCTTTGATGTCACAGAAATACACACAGGAGTAAGGTACCGAGACTCAATGGTGTCAGAGCCACTGTAGACTAAGGAGGTGGGGCGAGACTAAATGTTGGAGTCCTTTCGTAACACTCCAACCCTTTTGGACCCTTTTGGCTCTACCAGCTTTTGGCTCTCTGGACCCTTTTGGCTTTGCAGGAGGCGGCGTGGCCTAGTGGTTAGGGCACTGGACTTGTAATCCGGAGGTCGCGCGTTCAAATCCTCCTCCCCGCCACTAGATGGATTTGTCTTCGGTCGTCCTGAATTCAACTCCTCCATGCTTTGTAAACAGCCAACTGGACTTCCCAACCTTGAATTTTGCTATTGATATGAATGACTATTAATGGACCTCAAGTCATACAAGCCAGGGAAAAATCATCTCGTAATTTTTAAAATCCGGCTACTACTATGTGCTGTTTTTTGTTTTTTGGTCTACGATTAAAGACATAAAATTAAAAACCAACAACAGTGAAAGCTATGGCAGAATGAAAGCTGTTAGAGTGAGGTAAAATCCCATTTCCCAGCCAAAATTCTGCACAATCGCATCTCCCAGTCTATTGTTTGCCCAGTTTTGCCTAAATCCCAGTCCCAGTCCCAATTAATTTTTTTGTTTGTGATTCCCAGTCTGAGTGACCCATATCCCATTTTCTCGGTGAAAATTTGCCAAAATCCTTGTTCCCATCTTATCCCTTCAGGCCTCCTCCTTTTAGCTATACGTAAGCACTGTAAATAAAACTCTTGTTTAATTGGACAAGAACACATCATGTGCATGCCATGTATCAAAACATAAACTCTCTAGGGAAATGGAACAACACAACTCCTGAGGAAATTAAATGCCTGAACATTGAACATGCTGTGATCAAGTGGACATCGATGAATGATTGTGTGTATGTGAATGTGTGTGTGCATCGATTAGAATGGCTTGGAAATAATCTCAGAAGAACTTGTGAGGTATTGCAATGACTAATTAACGGTCTTTGAGCAATGAAAAAGGATTCTCAGGATCTTGATTCTTACTAATGTAAATTAACCTACTAATTACATTGGAACTTTGGTTTCAAAATAAAATTGGTAGCTTATATTATACAAACACCTCTTCAGAAATTGCCACTGGGATATAAATACTTCGGATATTTTTCACCCAGTTCCTTTTGCCATAACTATTTAATTTTTTCAAGTTAGATAGTGCAAACTTGGAATGACTTAAAAACAGGTAAAAAATGCTTTAAAAATTCTCGAGGACACGTTTTCAAGAAGCATTGATTTCAGAAATGCCTGTGGGCACATGTGCGCCTAGACCCTTCCCCCCACCCCCACCTTGGCTGACATGAGAGCCACTGTGAAACAATGTTGGGCATTCAGGGGCGGATCCAGGATTTATAAAAGGAAGCTGGCTATTTACAAAAAAATTTGTTTACTATCTTGTTTAAGCCCCAGTTTTTTATGGGGGGAATCAGGCTTTTAGGCAGAATTTTTAAAGTGGGAGTGCAAATTATTTTGGGCCAAAGGACCATAGTTCATGAGGTCGCATGAGTTCATGAGGCCACAGGCTCCATGCCCCCAGGGGGGTTTTGAGGTATGCCTATGCCCCCCCCCCCCCCTCAGAAAATTTTGAAAAGTTGAAGCCTCTTAGACGCGATTTTAGACGTGATTCTGAGCAGCTTTAAACACCTTTCAATTAAGCTATTAAACCCCTTTTTTCCCTGGTAATTTGACAAAACTATTCTTTCCTCAATTTACGTTGTTTATCATTGAATTATATTTGGGACAGAAACTCTACTTCTTACGAACAGTGATTGAAATTTGAAGTTGAACTTACGAAATTACACGAAAGAACAGATATGCGTCGTTTTGTTCTCCCACGAGCGTGGAAATTTTTAGCCCTTGGCAAAGTGACCTGGGGACGACTTGGTGAGTCAATGCTTTGCTTGTGAAATCACTTCGTTCAATTGAGATTCATGCAAAGAGAAGGGTAAGAAAACTAGCTAAAAGATGCAAATGGATATGAAAATCTAGCCAGCAAGGCTAAAACAACTCTTGAATGGTAAAAGGAATGTATTTTTTTCAAAAAAAATTGTACACACATGTTTTGTTACATTAAGCACAGAAGCTCATAAATTGCCGCCTCAAACAAGCCGTTGAAAATCAGTAGTATAAATGTGGGAGGCGCGGTGGCCTAATGGTTAGTGCGCTGGACTCCGGATCGAGCGGTCGGAGTTCGAGCCCTGGCCGGGGTCATCATGTTGTGTTTAGAACCACTTTACTCTCATAGTGCCTCTCTCCACCCAGGTGTATAAATGGGTACCGGCGAAATAATGCTGGGTGGCAACCCTGCGATGGACTAGCATCCCATCCAGGGGGTGTAGAAATTAATATTCCTAGTCGCTTCATACCATGGAAACTATGGAAACTTTCCGTGGTATGAAGCGGCTAGGAATATTTCTAGACTTATCCTGGTTTCAAAACAGGATAAGTGTAGAAATATTCCTAGTCGCGAATTTACAGCAAGGCGCCCAAAAGATTAAATGTGAATTGAATAATAACATGAAACCTCTCTGCTTAAGAAGGCAATTGGCCTTAGAGAAAAACATTCAAAAAACAACATCAGCGGTACCAAACGAAACGTTCTGACAAAACGACTGTAGAGATTTAAAACACTCGCAGTAAGGTTTTTTTTTGGGTTACTTTTAACTAACCTTTTTTGGAAAAGTTTATTTAGAACCAAGGGCTCTCTTTAAGCTGCGTTTACACGACAGAAAAATTGGGTACGGACCCGTCAAAAAATTGTTCCGGACTTGACCACTTTTGTCGAGAAATAGTCGAATCAAAACGGGGTAAGGCGCCTAGGCTCTTACCCAAAGTGGGACGATTAAATGCAGAGGGCCACACAACGTCAGGAAGACTATGGCACAATTTTTGTCGGATCTCACGTAGCTTGGAGATGCATGTACTAGAACTCACTCGAGGTGTATAAAACAGTAATTTTAAATGCACGGCTAGTACGACGACACTTGCGTTGGACAATTTATTTGGCCGATATTTCGACTAGTCAAGTAAAGGAGTGAGATAAAACTTAACGGCTCCTAAAATTTAAATTAAAGTATACAAGTGGATAATACGTAACACGATAGCCATATAAGGAAAAAGCATAAAATACAGCGTCGAGGGTGTAATATATACGTATAAAAAAAAAACAAAGTAATCTAATAATAATAATAATAATAATAATATGAAATAAAAATGAAATAAAAATAGTAATAAACTAAAGCTAGCTTTCACATAACGATCTAAAGATATAACAGATCACTGTTCAGAGCGTCTATTGAGGCCATTAGGTTCAAGAGTTTTGCCTCGGTCTATGAGATATGCTTCTCTTGCTTTGCGACGAGAAGTACTTTTAGTGGGTAGCAATTCAAGAGGGACTAGAGAAATCTCTGATGTGCAGTGACCTGCCATGTTGAAATGAGTAGGGACTGCAGTGGCTGCTTTCTTGTGCCTTGGATTATTGCTGGCCTGCCTGTGTTCAGTGAAACGTTCCCGAAGAGTACGTTTTGTTTCTCCTACATATTGTTGATTACATCTTTTGCATTCTATCATATATACAAGGTTAGTTGAGTTGCATGTTATGTGATGTTTAATCTGTCTGACTTCGTTAGTACGGCTGAAGGTATATGTAGTTTTGCCATCTTCGATGTGGGGGCAAGTGAGGCATCCATGATTTGAGTTACAGCGGAAGGTGCCGGCTGGCAGCTGACTGCATTGGTTAGGGCTTTTAAGTTTCGCTCGGACGAGTAAATCTCGAAGGTTGGGAGAGCGCCGGTAAGATACCACGGGTGTTTCTTTGAAGATTTCTTTACAGTTGGAAGAGGAGTTAAGAAGAGGTTGTTTGTTGTGAAGTATTTTCTGAATGTTACGAAGTGCTGGATTGTATGTGATTACTAAAGGAACTCTATCAGATCGTGTTTCGCGAGTGTGTTCCTGCAAAGACTCTTCCCGTGATACCAGGCGTGCTCTGTCGATTTGCTCTGAAATAAAGCGTTGTTTGTAGTTTCTTTTAACTAGATATTGCTGAAGTTCTTTAACGCGATGTTCAAAAAAGTTTTCAGTGGAACAGATTCGGCGTAGACGTAGAGCAAGACTGTAAGGGATTGACCGTTTAGTATGATATGGATGACTTGAGGTGTTCAGTAAGTACTGATGCTTATCTGTAGGTTTAGAGTATAGTTCGGTTTCTATTTTTCCATTGTTGAGGTGAATGTTGACGTCGAGAAACGGAATGGAGGTGGTCGAGCGTTCACTGGTGAATTTTATAGTGTGGTGGATATTGTTAAGATATTTTATGAAATCACCAAGCTTGTCTTCTCCTAATGTCCAGATCATAAAAATATCGTCAATATACCTCCACCAAATAAAAGGTTTGTCCGGGTACGAATCAAGTGCCTTTGTTTCAAAATCGCCCATGAATAAGTTGGCAAATGCTGGGGCCATTCTTGTTCCCATCGCTGTACCGTGCAGCTGCATGAAATGTTCGTTGTTAAACTCGAAGTTGTTCATATTCAGAATAATGCGTATCAGGTCACAGATAGCTTCAGTGCGTATATCCTTTTGAGATCTTGCATCTAAGACTTTAAACAACACTCGAATGAACGAACGAAACACAGAGATCAAATGACAGCAGATGTCAAGCTACAGGGACGATAGCGAGGACCTGGGGCTAATTAAGTTATTCCTAGAGAATATTAACAATTATAACCCACCGATTAATTTTCGCGCGCGCTCATTGGACACAACGCATCACGTGGTACAAAATCGGACGACGGGTATCAGCGAATATACCCCGTCCGATTTGATATCCGTCGCCCGATTTTGTAGGCAAACACAAAACAAACGAATGAAGTTTACCTTATTCAATTCTAACTTTTAATGAATTTACAGTTATAAAACTACGTAAACCAATCAACTTACATTTGTTTCAACCACAGTTACACCGGGTTTATTACGTAGGTTTTTTCCTATAAATTTACTGGCGATAAAGCGCGATGAAGAAATTAATCGGAGGGTTATAAAATAAATAAACCCCTTTCTGGCTTGCTGGTATATTGGAGGATAATGCCCTTGGCTGAAAGATTGTCCTCAAAATTTCACAGTTGCCCTCGAAGCTACGCTTCTCGGCCAACTGTTCATTTTTCGACAATCTTTCAGCCTCGGGCATTATCCTCCGATATACCAGCCGCCTGAAGGGGTTTATTTACTAATTATCCCCTGATGTCTCTCCCACACACCTCGACAGACAAGATCAACAACCAGTGAATCAGTTTGGGCATCTTTATTGAGTGAGAGGGCCTGAGGACTCGAGAGGAGACCCCAAGCCAAGGAGGCCCAAACAGGATTCACAGGGGGGAGATCAGTCAAAGAGGGTAGGGGTAAGGCATGAGGAAATCGAAATCAAAAGATAAGCTGAAAGTGCTAGCACTTTTTTGGCATTATTTTGCTTCGCGAGCATTTTTTTTCTACATTTTATCCCAAAAAGCACTGCTAGCATTATTTTGGATTCTCGACTGATTATGTGTATATTTTTTTGTTAGAAAGCACAATCTGACTTCGTCCAAAGCCTCCCAGATGCATTTTGCCCTCATTTTAGTCAAAGGAGCCGAGGAGGCCTGGGGAATAGGTTTGATAGGTCAGCGGTTGCCATCTAGAAACCCAGTCCATCACACTCGTTCCAAGATGGCGTCATCCACGTTGTCATCGAGGAACAATGGAAGACAGCCAGCCAAGGCAAAAAATATGAAAAATGCTACTAAAAATCTGAAAAATGTAACATTCTGTTCAAAAAAATCGGAAAAAAAGTGAGCATTTTTATGTAAACCACGAGCACTTTTTTAAAAAATTAGCATTATTTTAGAACTTTTTTTGGCAAAAAACGAGCACTGCTTTGAGCATTAAATGCTTTTTTTTACGAGCACTTTCGGTAAGAGCCTATAAGCGCCTACAGGCGCGTTTAGACGGCAGAGAAAATTGGGTACGGACCCGTCAAAAAACTGGTCCGGACCTGACCACTTTTGTAGAGAAACAGTCAAATTAATTAAGGCGCGTTTACACGACAGAGAAAATTCGGTACGGACCCGTCAAAAAACTGGTCCGGACCTGACCACTTTTGTAGAGAAACAGTCAAATTAAAGGCGCGTTTACACGACAGAGAAAATTCGGTACGGACCCTTCAAAAAATTGTCCGGACCTGACCACTTTTGTAAAGAAACAGTCAACTTAACGCGGGGCCATAGGCGCGCTTTAAAACGGGGCATAGGCGCCTATGGCCCCGTTTTGATTTGACTGTTTCTCTACCAAAGTGATCAAGTCCGGACCAATTTTCTGATGGGTCCGTACCCAAATTTTTCTGCCGTGTAAACGCGCCTTACGGCCCCGTTTTGATTCGACTGTTTCTCTACAAAATTGGTAATGTCCGGACCACTTTTTGACGGGTCCGTACACAATTAACTTTGTCGTGTAAACGCGCCTGCAGGCGCCTATGCCCCCGTTTTGATTCGACTGTTTCTCGACAAAAGTGGTCAGGTCCGGAACAATTTTTTGACGGGTCCGTACACAATTATCTTTGTCGTGTAAACGCGCCTGTATGCGCCTATGCCCCCGTTTTGATTCGACTGTTTCTCGACAAAAGTGGTCATGTCGGGAACAATTTTTTGATGGGTCCGTAGCTTTAGCTTGATAAGCTTTACTTGTCATCGCTTTTTTGGGGCGGTGGGGGCAGGGTCACCCAACAGACCGTTTCGGTAAATATCTGTTCGGAAGATCTATAATCGCCAACGATTTTCAGATTAAATTGTGATGAAAAACTGGAGATTTCTTTAGCTCAAACTTTCGTGACATGGGAAAAGTATGACTGTTGTTTTCGGAGAGAGAGAAATGTCGTTTTGGGCACGAAAAAAGGTCAGCTACGATTTTCAAGAAGGCAATAGCGGCTCGTAAATTCGGGTAATAATATTTCGTTCCCTAAAATTTTCTGAAGTTTGAAAGTTCAGCGTATGCGAAAAGATACACTTTTCTTAGCGTTTAAAACTAAGGCTTTTAAACGCACAAAAAGGACACTTACAACGTAAAAACGGTGTTCCGACAATTATATTAAAATTTTTTTGTTGGGTGCCCCTGAGGGGGGATATAAAAACTTAGGATTACGGGGGGGCAGCATAAAAATTTCTGATGAAGAGGGATGGCCATTATATTTTACAAGCACTGTCTATCAAATCCCATCCATCGGACAGTCCTCCGCCCTCCCCATAAAAAAATGAACGGTCACTTAGTGTAGGCAATAGGAAATAACGAATAACTTGGAAAATCTAAAATGAATAATGAATAAGTCTTGAAAATATGGAATAATAAATAAGTCAGTCCCAAAAATTCCTCTTCCACCCCCGATTTTATAACATTGTCAGTGGAACACTCGCGACTAGATCAGAACACTCACGCCTCACGCGAGAATAAAAAAATTTTAGCGTGCATCATTCGCACGTATACTGAATTTGATGGTGGGGCTCTGCTTTGCTGGTGTGGCTCTCCGCCCACTTTTTCCGATTCACGTTTATAATGAAAGCAGGGTTTTGGTTTTTCTCAAAATGCCCCACACTAACGTCCAAAGCTGGCTCCGAAACTTCCCAAACCCGTTCCCAGGGTCCTTCCTTCCCGTCCCTTGGGGCGAGCGATCTCTTTCTCGCCTTAGGGGACGGGAGGGAGAGGACTCTGGGGGAACTACGTCGGAAACTTCCTCCGTTAGCTTCCTTCACAAGAGTAACGTCCAGTTCAACAAGTAACTATGTCGTCGGCGCGCTAATGATCTCCGTTTAAATCACATACCGTAAAAGCTATCCTACAATTCATCTTAGCTATTGCATTATAAAAAGCGTGACGTTTCCCAGTACAAGGTTATTAAGTTGACCTGCTCTTATCACATTTCGGCAGTGCTTTGTGCTACATGCATGCGGACAAACTCGCGTAATGACAAAAGAGCCTTCTATTCACTGTTTTGTAGCGGATCTTCTAGCAAATCAACCTGTGAATCTTGTGTTTACAGATTGATGAGTGGAGCACATGTCATTGTTGGTGCAATAAGGCAAGTTATATGCAATGTTGTTTACGCGACTGTTCAGAGAACAAAGGTCTTTGAATGACACAGATACGAACGGACAGGTAATGTCGGTATAGGGTACTTGAACGGGAAATTCCCCTTGGAAACGAAACAGTCGCGATTTTGAAATGTTTTCTCAAAAACTGAGATCAAGTTAACTTCAAAATTTTTGGGAGCTTTCTGTCTAACAGGTAAAAGAACATATTGAAATTTAAGTATATGTAACAGAACGTCAGGACTGGCGTTAATCTGTCAAACCATTCTGTTTACAGGAATTGCTTCAGGATCTTTGTGCTACTTGATGTACAGGGAGACATTTGTCAAGGTAATGTTTTGTGTATTGCCGCAGGAGCCTGATTGTCGATGATTTGTAAGCCAGAGTGGTTGCTCTCCAATGTGATAGTTATAGACAGCATGGCTAGCTATTCTATCGGGATTAAATGATATCGAATCGTAGCCTCCAATGAGGAAGTTTACTTTCATTCTGCTACCGAAAGTGCTACGTTGGAATTAACTCGCTAACTTGAAATTTGAGTGCGACCACATGATGTAAGTTGTTACAGGTTCGTATACGCCGATCAAAATCCATTACTCAGTGCTACAGTACAGTATAGTGAACGCCACTGTGGAAAATGCCGGAAAATGTGTTCGTTATACTGACGGGGTTTTGTAATAACGGGCTTCTGTTCCAATACATTTTATTGTTAGGAACTTTGTTCGTGCTGAAGAACTTTATTTTATCGTTCGTAAAACCGGGGACTTAGTTATATCGAGTTTTCACTGTATATAGCCAGAGAGGATGACTTGTTTTTATCTATCCTGTTATGATACACCATAAGCGAAGTTAAATGTTGCGTTATATAAATTTTGTAGTTGACCCAAATAGACCTGATAAGCTAACACTTTGGTTAATTTACTAAGTATGTAGTGATGAATGTTAGTGCAGCACAGTTTTCAGAGTTTTGCTCTATTTGTAACGTTTGCCAATACTTAGTTGTTTTTATCCACTTTTTACAGACGAGGCATTTTCGGTTTCGGTAAGTGACACATGTAACTGAAGCCGTCTATTTTTGTCAGTTAACAGCACGAGTATCACGAGATCCCGGCACGGGATTGTCAAGATCAACAGAGCAATCAAAATATGACATTATATTTAAAGAACTCGAGTGTCAAATCCTCTATTTGCTACGGGGTATATTTAGCATTTTGTATTGCAAATTCAATTTACACCATACAAGCTGATTCCTTCTGTCTCATGATCAGTGATGATTTCTTTGATTCTCATGACCTACATGTATGATATGTTTGTATATTTAGAGGAGAAATTGGCCTCTGATCACTTGAGGTTTGCAAAGGTTAATCTTCAGACAGACAAAGCGGGCTGTGATCATGAACAGGGACGTTTCAGAGCAAACAAAGAAAAAGGCAATTATAATACTGCTCCTCGATCGTTTACAAATTTTAAGATCGTTTTAGACGTTTTAGTTAGATTCGGTCGATCGAATATCCACTGAACAAGTGCGTTTTTCATCGCATGAGCATGCTAGCCGCTCTGACAAGTGATAAGAGCAGGTCAAACTGAGCAGCCTTGTTTTTGAAAATGTCACGGAATAGAACTCTTTTTTGCTCCATCTAAAAGAAGTAAAAGAAAAAAACTTGCCTCGATCCAAGTTAACGTTAAGAAAAGGACCAAAAATGTATATTCACGTTCTAGTTTCTCCTTTATTGGTAGTTGCGTGACAACGGGTCTATTACTTTAAATCCGTTTCAATGTCAACTGATACCGAAATAACCAGACCGACAAAGAAAGGGAAATTTCCCTTGAAATCGAATTCGAGACAGTCGCGTTGTTCAAATGTTTTCCAAACATTGTCTCGCGTTTTCTTTATTTGTATTCCAATGGCAATTTTGAGAGCTTTTCTGTACCATTTAACTTTTAATCGGCCGTTGTATCGAAGTTAAAAACTGATACTGCCATTCTGAAGTGATATGTTTCCTGGTTGGAAGTATTGAACTGCGGCGACGTTAAAGGAGTCGTACGTATTACATCTTCTGACACTGGCGGTTAAGGCAAACTTTTCAATTTACAGTACCCGCCCAATCTTGCAAAAAAAAAAAAAAGATGAGTTTGATTTGCAGTTGAACGTGCAAGTTAAAACTTATTTCCTTATAAAATGTTTTGCACCAGTACACGTTTTGAAACAGAGCCAAAAGGCATTTTGGAAATGGCACTTTGCCTCGCCATCAGTGAGATTAAACGAAAGTGTAATCCACTGTATTTTATAAGGCTTTCCCTCGGAAAGTTTACACTATCGTGACGCAGAATAGCGGCTATAACTATTGTAAAATTTTCCTTTTTAACTACTTATAAAAAATATATCTGATCTGCAGGAATGGACTAATTGGGCAATATCACCCACTTAGATTAAAACAATTTAACTGAAATCCCACCATCCATGGCGAGGAGTTCAATCAAAGTTGCAAGTGAACATGACGTCACAGCACCTGCTGAAGCAACACTGGGTTTTGATGACGACAATTTAAGAGGTGAAATAACAGAGCTGGAAGCAGATTCTTTATATAAAAATACTGTTTGCATTTTTACCGTCTTTTTAACTGCTGTGTGTAGAACTAGTTCTAAAAATGTACCAAAGACTTAATTAATGTTTCAATTATTTTTTTGTTTCAGCGATAGCTGAGGTTTATAAGAATCAAGGTAATGAGGAATATAGAAAGAAGGATTTTATCAACGCCATTCACTTTTATACGGAAGGAATTAAAGTGAGCTGCAAAGATGACAAATTGAAGGCTCAACTGTATTGCAACAGGGCGATTGCAAATTATAAATTTGGTGAGAACTGAAAGTATTTTATGAGATTTTCTTTTTACACTGATCTAACATATCCTGGCTTTACAATGCAAATGGCGGCTCATAAAAGCATGCTCGTATACCGTGTGATTTGTTATTTCGTTTGGTTTCCACAATCAGGCATTAGCCAAATATGGTCATGGTATTCAAGTCTTGTCTAAATGGTATTTAACTTATAAATATTGTAATTGGAATAGCATCTTGTTATTTTCTGTAATCATGAAAAATAAATTAATAAACGATATCGCTGTTAGCCTGAATTTCAGACAACCCTCTGTGGTCGCCTACTCCCCAGAAGGGACGTCTGAACACATCTGTCCCTAATGCCGTGCGGTGACGTCACTACCCGAAAACCGGGTACTGATTTTGATTGGTTGATTTAAAAATTATTTGCACAATTATGTGAAATTATGACTGAATTTTACCGCGCGAGGATTGTAATTTGAAAACGTTTGGAAAGAGTTCGAAATGGTTCACCTTCCCAGAAATGAATTTATTAGTCATTTACCTTGAGTTTATTACTTTATTAGTTTACCTACGGATGAAGAATAGTAATGGAAACCGGTAGGTTTTAAGTTGGCGGCATTCGTCGCTTCGACATGCAGTGTTTTGCCAAATTTATACGTATTCTTCAGGCTCGTAACCAGGTATATGGGATCAGGGATCACAGCCTTGGGATCGGGATCACAGCCTCGGGATCGGGATCACAGCCTCGGGATCCCGGGTCACAAGTCATGGGATCCGGATCAGCCAATCAGATGGGATCAGAATTGGAATCAGGGATCAAATCTAGCCACATTTTGGGGATCAGGAATCAAAATGTATAGCTAAAATTTGGGATCAGCGATGAAAAAATATACCTGGTTACGACCCTGTATTCTTGTTTTGTCAACAAAGCCGCTCGACGCTTATGTCCTGCAGCCTCGATGAGCCGGTGATTTCTGAACTCAGTGCCCACGGTCAAGTAGGATATGTTTGTACTGAATTCCGTTTCTTGATGCCTCTGTAACCGTCTAAATTGATTCATTTTAATAAGTACTCGCGAGTGTGTTGTATTTGTCCGCTGCGTAATCGGATGCGTAACATATTATATTTTGATCGCTAGATAAAGCAAATCAGTTCAGATTAAATCGGTTCCGTAAAAGAATATAGCCTGCAGTCGATTAAAATCTCATTCAGTTGTCTCAAGTTTTCAAAAGTTTACTATTAAAACAATTTTATGCCCTGTAATCCTTTATTGAAGCGATTTTTCTTTCACAATTTCATGGCCTCGACAGAAACTTTTCCGCATGAATTAACACCAAAGTGTAGTGACGTCACCGGACGGCATTAGGGCCAGATATGTTCAGACGTCCCTTCTGGGGAGTAGGGGACCACAGAGGGATGTCTGTAATTCAGGCTATATCGCTGTAGGGTTGACTAACGTTTTTTATCATTTGGTTCATGTTTACATGTACTCAACCCGAGGACTAGAGCCAGAAGAATATTTTAATTTGCAAAACGGAATGTTGTGTTTTCCTGTGTTTAAAAAGGTTATAGTTGTTCCTCCCCATCGTACAGAATCATGCTAGTCGTTTTCTGAATTATTTTGTATATAAATACGTTTAGTAATATTGTGGAACACTCGTGCAACTTTGAGCGCTTTCCAAACATCTCTCGTACCTATTAATCACAAATTGTAATCGAGGTCGCGCGATTTCCTGTGCTAATAATTAATTTCTTTGGCAGGAAAATATCTTGATTCACTGAGTGATGCCAAAGCTGCCACTGGATTACAACCTATTTTCCTCAAAGCAATTGTCAGAGGTGAGCGAATGCCATTTCAACAGAACAGAACAGAATGACGTCACGGCATGATTTTAAAGGGCGACTGAGGGTTATCCTTTCTTATATCTCTCAGCGTTTTCTGAAATCTGCGAAGGAAACATTCTTTAGTTATGGCTGAATTTCGTGATGCGAAAAACTCTTAGGTAGTCAAAACGGACCGAAATTGAGACAGTGCGTCATCAGTTGCAGTTGCATAGTCCCTTACCTTTACCAATTTCAAAGTGATCTATTTCGTTTAGACAGGCCCCGCGTAAAATATACCGTAATACCGAAACTCTAGCTCGTATATATGTAAATAAAAACAAAGGCGTGGCTGACTAGGGTCCTTTAAGTGCCACTTTAAACGCCTGAGAGAATAGTTTTCGGAACATGAAAAGAAAACATAAGTGAACTGCTGTGGTTAAGCCCTTTCTTTCAATTTTTGTAGGCAAAAATGAGACGCTGGTACCTGCTTGATATACTGATGTAACACTTTTTTGTTGCGATGAAGTAGTAATCCGTTAGTGTCAGTAAAAAATATGCATCAGGTCATGAAAATGCCATATACCGCCGGAGCTTATCCCGGTTTCTGTATCCTCGCTGGATATGGGCTGTGTAAGTTTACTGCAGGGTTACCCCAAGCAAAAAAATGTCAATACCCATTTATACTCCTGGGTGGAGAAAGGTTCTACGAGAGTACAGTGTTTTGCCCGAAATCACAACACAGTGATCCCTGCCGGGGCACAAATCTTTAGTTCACTGCGTCTCCCTAGACAAGGCCTCATCTCACGCCGGATCCAAACCTTTTTGCATTTAGCGAGGGAGCTAGTGTTTAGGGACTGGACTAGAGTCCAGCGCGCTAACCATTAGACCACCTTGTACTGTCTATAGTAAAGGTTTACTTTTTGTGTGGATCCTTAACGACTTTCCATCGTGTTGAGATGTCGTTCTTATACTCGAACGCACTGAGTGAGTTAACAGTATCGTTTACATTGTTGTCACCAGGAGCAAGTGCCTGTATTGAGCTGAAACAGTTTGAAGAAGCCATCACGTGGTGTGATAAGGGATTAGCAGTATCCTTTGAAAATATGTTATGAGCCACAGACAAAAGCCAGAGATAGTTCTGCTTTGTCTCTTTGAGTCTAACGATACAAAATATAGCATGCGGGTACTTGCTCTGAACCTAAAAGTTCGTTTACGAGGTGCGGGGACGTCCAGAAATGCACAGCCTTCTTTGGCCGTCATCTAGCCTGATGAACAAATTATCGCCATAAGATCTATGGTTCTGGAATTAAAAGCGTCTATGGTTTGCACGCAATTCGCCCGTGATGTCATTTTCACGGGCAACAGCCAATGAAAACGTACGTATTAATTATTAATCTTGTCTATTGTATACTATGTTATGCGTCTTAACTCATAGAAGATTGACAAAAATAACAAGACCTTGTTAGAATTAAAGGCCAGGTCTATTAACGAGCGAAAGAAGGTAACAAAAACGCAAAGTCTGAAATACAAGGTACGTCTAAAGCCTCAATAACTTAGTAAGCGTCATTTTGACATGAAAATTCAGAGGAATAGGGCAATGCATGAGGTGTTATATTTCGCTTATCTAAATCAGGACGTTTTATAAAGACGTTTTATAAAAAGCGAAAATAACAACAGACGTTGTACTAATGTGGAAAAAAATTGTAAATAAAAAGATCCATATTACTTCCAGTATGAGATGGGGTATAAAATTAAACTCTTCAGTCTAAGATGGGATGGCAAATCTGAACTTTTTTGGTCTGATACGGGATAGAGGTTGTTTAAGATCCCAGCAGATCACTCCACTCAAACTAACATGACTGTATAATTACGACAGAGTTCTCTGATTTCAGATTTCAGACTCAGATTCTGAATAGCCAATTTAAGCTGCGCAAATTGTTTATTTTTTGAGAATTTTAAACCCAGCAATTCTGAAATAATGTCTTTTATTGAGGTAAAGAGATTTTGCTAAAAAAGTTGACAGCATACAAAGGACAAATTTCTTTTGGAACCTTTAATCGTATAGTATGCAGACACAAAAGACGTGACTGAAACAGCCCAAAACAATGCTGTGAGTGAAAGCGAGAACACAGCATCTGTTCATAAAGCACTGGACTATGATGACGAAAGCTTAAGAGGTAAAAAATATAGGCCAAATCATTTGTTATGTACATAAATATATTAGATATTGTCTTTGATATCTTATTTTAGTACGTAGTTTTGCTATAAGTTTTGACGAGTCTACTCGTGCAGTGTTTTGGTAAGCCTATATGTGGAGAAAAAGTACAAATGACGAGGAAATTTGCAATATTCTACACACTTAATCCTGGCTGAGAACCTACTAAATGGATTTGAAAATAACATGGTTAAGAGGTCGTTAACATTTAGCTTTTTCTGCTAAGAAATTTTGCACAAAGAAAACTTTTACTTAACGATGTAAGAAGGAGACTATTTTTATATAAATGAACATTCGTTAAACATTGTTTTTGGTTAGAAAAAGCAGAGGTTTTCAAGAATAAAGGAAATTATGAGTACAGCAAAAAGAATTTAAGCACTGCCATTCACTTCTACACGGAAGGAATTAAAGTGAACTGCAAGGATGACGAACTGAATGCCAAACTGTACAGCAACAGGGCCATAGCACATTTGCATTTGGGTAAGAGTAGTAAAAGAGTTTTCTCTGATTGTTGGCTGATCCTTGCACCTCAGTAATATCGTTCTTTAATTCAAGAATAATCTGCAATATCCATATTTTTTGATGCTCCAATTCTTTTTAAATATTTAGATAAGATCACTAATGTTACGCATGAGATATGTTCGGTGCAAATTAAGATAGCAGCGTTTTAAATGGACTCGTCCGTTGAAACATGCAGCACTAAGATTAACAATGTTAAATTGTTGGCAACGCCAAATATATTTTTTTCAATATCACATCAATTAAATGACAACGAGAGCGGTTAAAAATTAAAATAAACCTAGGGTGCTTTCTTGTTATATTTGGCTCTATTCCCCCACCAGAAGAAATAGGGGAAACGGAAACGGGTATTGTCTTCGTGTGCTACCAAATACGTTAAACGTTATGTATGAAAATCGGCAAGAAGACTAACATAATTAAGCTAATACTTGATGTTTGGAGCTGAAAAAATAAATGTTATTGAATTAACATTCATTCAGGATACAGAATCGACCGTTACTGCCGTAACAGCTCTGTCAGTTAGATTATATATAAATTTTCTGACTGTATTATTTTAGGGAATTATGAAAATTCACTAAGAGATGCAAGAGCTGCCACTGACTTACAACCAACTTTCCTCAAGGCAATTGAGAGAGGTAAGCTGTTAACTGCGTGTAGGTTTTTCTACATCCCCTTGCTCGGTTCATCGAAACAAATGATAGAATTGCTAGCTCATAATTAATGTTTGCTAATGGTAATTGTTCATAAATTGTTTACTGTCAAAACTTGATAGCTAAAATGCACATGGGTTAAACGCGGTCTGTGATACCAATTCGAAAAAAAAAAACATTGCAGAAATTTAAATGGAATCGGCTTTTTCCAGTATAGCCAGTAATGGTTTGCTTGTGGACAAGTATTAGTGTGCCATTAGATTATATCCTGTGTATTTCTGCCAGACCAGGATATTTGATAACAAAAGTGAATCACTGGTGTATTTTAGCTGTTAAACTGTGTAATAAAGATAAAACATAGTAATGAGAAATAAACAACAACGTATACATTTGTATAGAAGTTGCGTTCTAAGTTTGGGAACATTTGCTTTATTTATTATCACAGGAGCGAGTGCTTGTATGAAACTGAATCGTTTTGGAGAAGCCATCACATGGTGTGATAAGGGGTTATCCGTATCCTTCACATACAAATTATTTTTTCTTGCATGCATGACTTGTTTTTCGTAAAACAAGAAAAATAACTTTCTTTACTAAAAGTACCAGTTTTTAAATCGATCATTATGAACGTAACCAGGGCTACAGCAGCCAAGTGCAAACCTGGTTTACTGAAGGAGCTTCATCTTTGCTGTCGCGAAGATTTTTAGATTTCTTTATTTACTTAAGCAAATTACGTCAGGTTACATTTCTGAACTCAAAAAAGATTGACAAGAGTAACAATAACTTATTGGAGTTAAGGATCAGGTCTGTTAAAGAACAAAACAAGCAGCAGAAACCAGACGGCGACAGCACAGAAAAGAATTTAGAAATTCACACTGTGAAAGGCAAGGTAAGGTTGTTGGAAAGTTCTTGTTTTTGGCACTTTTAGTTTTCCATACGTTTCTAACTATAAGGGTAAGTTGAAAACAAGGCCTTATGCTTTCCAAGTCGTCTACATTCCTCCATTTTGTCCACGATAATAAGTACAGACAATCGCTCCCACGAAAACCATGTCATGTTCCTTGCTTGGTTTCATAAGCATTTCAACTGGGAACTGGGCAACAGCTGGGATCAGTCAATCACTTGAGTCCTTTCAACCATGACAAGGGTAACTTCTTTGCTGTGCAGCCTCTGTTAGGAGTCAAGAATGGTTCCTCAAAATGTCGCAGTGCTACCAATGCTCCCAAAATTGTAGTGGGTGCTCGTTTGCTCGTGCTCGCACATTTTTACAAGTGCACGCATGCTCGGTTTTTAGTGGAGGTAGGTTTTTGAAAAGTGCTCGTTGCTCGCAAAGCTATATTTTGTCAATGCTCGTGCTCGCACAGAAAAACACTGTGCTCGCATGCTCGCAAATGCTCGCAAAGACCATTTGATACCCCTTCTGTTGCAATGACGTCGTCTCCATCTCCCTTTACCATTACCTTTACCACATTAATAAAATCAATCGATAGCAGGTGACACCAATTAATTGTTTAGTATTGGAAATCGATGACCGGTGATGAAGGAAAGTTTTGTGACTTTTGTCACGATTGACTTTTAGTTAGTAAGTAAGTAAACTCTTTAGAGTGATTTTATTTAACCCGTGAAACAATATCTACTAGCAGAAGTACATAAGTGCGTAATAGTAAAAAATAAACAAAACAAAACAGTGGAAATAGTGTCTAATAGTATCTAAAAGTGTAATACCGTAGTGATTCGATTTAGCGCCCGCGGCGCTTATTTACTTTTAGCACCTCGACGAGGGCGCTTATTCGAGATAGGGCGCTTATTCGGGACAGGGCGCTTATTTAATTTTTTGAGAAACAACCAAATGTTCAAAATATAAATATTAAAATACCTAACAATTACAGAACTGTCACAGTAAAAAGTTATTGAAAGTTCAGTTACTTTTAAAAGGATCGTTTATTTTAGCAGTAAATATATACATGTACGGTACGGTGAATGTTCATATGAATTCAGTAGGGGCAGTTATCCACAATAGGGGCGCTTATTAGAATAGAGGCGCTTATTAGAATAGGGGCGCTTATTGGAATAGGGGCGCTTATTGACAAAAACACATTCGACGGGGGGCCGCCTACTCGGAAGGGGGCACTTAGTTGAAGGAGGGCGCTAAATCAAATCATTACGGTAACTATTTCACGGTTATAGTGAAATCACTCTATTTAAGAGGGTTGCACTAAATAGTGAACAACACTAATAAACTTGTGGCCCTCTATGTAAAACCAAAATATTAAAAACTACAAAGTTTAAAACTATATACAGTACTATTTACAATATTCTAGATAAAAAAAAATATTTGAAATTAATTATTATCCGTTTTCATCGACTGTCGACCATTGTTTTGTGTTGCTTCCCCTCTGGTACTTCCAGCTTGCTCACACCGTATTACTTCGATACGGCTTTCTTTTTGCCTAGCTGCATAACTTTAGTTGTTTCACAGTTTTAACTGTGAAAAATGTCTGTGACGATTATTGAGAGGTTGTTTGTTATGCGGAATGTCATATTATTTTTCTTTTATTTCTCTCTCTCCCTAGTGCGTGGTTCGTAACAATTACATTTTCACTTTCCCAGTTTCCGCCTATCTTTGCATTCCAGTCCTCTATAACAATCACCCTATCATGTTTTCACACACCATGCATCTTTTTCTGCAATTGATCTGAAACCGTTTTTGCCTTCCTCATCAGCATCGTTAGTCGGTGCGTAAAACTGGATTACCGATTAGCCAATTTAGAAACTGGTCATTGAAAGAGGCACTGTTATCCGAAAAAGGAATCCTGCTAGTGTAATGACACTAAAACAGGAACCAGTATAATCATGAAAACCTAAGTACCCTGAAGGTTACTATTGTTAGCGGCTACTAATTTTAAAGATTGTAGCAAGTTGTGAGAAAGTCACATTAAGTACTCGCCGAGGTCGCCTCCGTCGTGGAGGGCAAGACTAGTTTCCCTGACAAGGACGAAATGTTTGACATTTCAAAATAACCTTTGTTCTTTCCGGCGATGACAGTTTTCGTCACTTTTAAGAAATTTTTACTTACTGAACATTTATTTTCATCTTGGCTATATGTTCATTTAAAACTGGTTTACACGATATCGGTACATTGTTCCAACTTTCGGAATACCGCTATTAAATAGCGGCTACGTCTTCTTGCTCAGGAAAAAAAATAGAAGCCGCTAACAATGGCAACATTAAGGTAGCCTGTACAAATTAAAACAAAAGTGCAAAAGTAAAGTGGTAAAGCTTTTACATTTAAAAAACATACAAAGCCCGTTTAAATGCTTACTTACTTAATCCTCTTCGTTCCTTAGTGGAACGTAGGTCCTTAAATAGTGTTCGCCACCTATTTTAAATGCTACTTCACTAAAATTCTAGATTCCTTTCGAACTTTTAACGGTAAATTGTTGAACATCATAACATTAAAAACAAACTCTTTGGAGGCCAAATTCCGACTTTATCTGCGGCAGCTAGTAATAGATGACTGATTGTTCCTTGTGTTAAGAGCATGATTAGTGCTTACAAATGTCAGAAACTTAACCATCCGTTCGGGTTTAGCCAATGACCGCATCCGTGAACGTCTTCCTGTTGGCTGTGGTCCGTAATCACCATACGACTGACCTCCCACGTGATTAGTTGTCGTCTGGAGAATAGCAGCTAGAGTATTAAGCTACTCTCTATGAAGCAGCCTCCAAGAATATCTACCTTATCCGTTATAAACATTTATAAATAGGATGGGTCGACGATCCTTCAAACTAGAGGGCCAGGGGCTCTCCTCGATCGTGCCAGGCCTTTTACCTATCCGTCATGATTCAACCAACCAGGGCAAAAACTCCGGCTGCCGTAGCTCGTAAGATCATCAAAATACACAAGTTTAATTAATTAATTAAAAGGTAACAAACCCGAGATGAAGACGTTTTGTTGTTAGCTGGTAAATTCAATCTCTCACAATCAAAGTTCAAAGTCCACTGCATTAGCAGGCGCATGGGCCACGTTTTGATTTCAATGAAACATACAAAAAATTGTTTTGGAACGGTAACCTTCGATCGCCAGAGATTCACAGAAATTTATATCCTGCGCTGTACGTTAACACTGACAAAAGACCCATGTATACAAATACTGCCATTCACACTTCATTTGAACTTCCTTTAAAGAACAACCACCTTACCTGTTGTATTCAACGAAACAGACGAATTGTTTTCGAAGCTGTCTTACAGCAAATAAAAATAAATGTGATTTGCAACATTTGTTTATCTACCAGGTTAATGCATTGCGACAAGAAATGAGTTATCAGGAAAAGCAGGAGCAGAGATTCAATATTGAAAGCTTGTCATTATTTCCTTATTTCAGGTCCGTGATTTGAAATGTCCCAATGCCAAAAGATTGGGTGACAAGGCGGAAGAAGCACTTTTGTATGGCAATCTTGGAGATTCTTTTCTAAGTCTCAGTGATTTTAGAAAAGCCAAAGACTACTACGAATTGTGTCTTAAAATCGCCAAAGAAGCAGGAGATAAGGCTATCGAAGGAAGTGCTTATGGCAGTCTTGGAAATGCTTTCCGCAATCTCGGTGATTTCAGAAAAGCCAAAGACTACAACGAATTGTATCTTAAAATCGCCAAAGAAGTAGGAGACAAGGCCGGCGAAGGAAGTGCTTATGGCAATCTTGGAAATGCTTTTCGTAATCTCGGTGATTTCAGAAAAGCCATAGACTACTACGAATTGCGTATTAAAATCGCCAAAGAAGTAGGAGACAAGGCCGACGAAGGAAGTGCTTATGGCAATCTTGGAAATGCTTTTCTAAGTCTCGGTGATTTCAGAAAAGCCATAGACCACTACGAATTGCATCTTAAAATCGCTAAAGAAGTAGGAGACAGGGCCGGCGAAAGACGTGCTTATGGCAATCTTAGAAATGCTTTTCTAAGTCTCGGTGATTTCAGAAAAGCCATAGACTACTACAAATTGGATCTTAAAATCGCCAAAGAAGAAGGAGACAAGGCCGGCGAAGGACGTACTTATGGCAATCTTGGAAATGCTTTTCTAAGTCTCGGTGATTTCAGAAAAGCCATAGACTACTACGAATTGCGTATTAAAATCGCCAAAGAAGTAGGAGACAAGGCCGGCGAAGGAAGTGGTTATGGCAATCTTGGAAATGCCTTTCTAAGTCTCGGTGATTTCAGAAAAGCCATAGACCACTACGAATTGGATCTTAAAATCGCCAAAGAAGTAGGAGACAGGGCCGGCGAAGGACGTGCTTATGGCAATCTTGGAATTGCTTTTTGTAATCTCGGTGATTTCAGAAAAGCCATAGACTACTACGAATTGCATATTAAAATCGCCAAAGAAGTAGGAGACAGGGCCGGTGAAGGACGTGCTTATGGCAATCTTGGAATTGCTTTTTGTAATCTCGGTGATTTCAGAAAAGCCATAGACTACTACGAATTGTGTCTTAAAATCGCCGAAGAAGTAGGAGACAAGGCCGGCGAAGGAAATGCTTCTGGCAATCTTGGAAATGCTTTTCGTAATCTCGGTGATTTCAGAAAAGCCAGAGACTACTACGAATTGCATCTTAAAATCGCCAAAGAAGTAGGAGACAAGGCCGGCGAAGGACGTACTTATGGCAATCTTGGAAATGCTTTTCGTAATCTCGGTGATTTCAGAAAAGCCATATACTACTACGAATTGTGTCTTAAAATCGCCAAAGAAGTAGGAGACAGGGCCGGCGAAGGACGTGCTTATGGCAATCTTGGAAATGCTTTTCTAAGTCTCGGTGATTTCAGAAAAGCCATAGACTACTACGAATTGGATCTTAAAATCGCCAAAGAAGTAGGAGACAAGGCCGGCGAAGGAAGTGGTTATGGCAATCTTGGAAATGCTTTTCTAAGTCTCGGTGATTTCAGAAAAGCCATAGACTACTACGAAATGGATCTTAAAATCGCCAAAGAAGTAGGAGACAAGGCCGGCGAAGGACGTACTTATGGCAATCTTGGAAATGCTTTTCGTAATCTCGGTGATTTCAGAAAAGCCATATACTACTACGAATTGCATCTTAAAATCGCCAAAGAAGTAGGAGACAAGGCCGGCGAAGGACGTGCTTATGGCAATCTTGGAAATGCTTTTTGTAATCTCGGTGATCTCAGAAAAGCCATAGACTACTACGAATTGCATCTTAAAATCGCCAAAGAAGTAGGAGACAGGGCCAGCGAAGGAAGTACTTATGGCAATCTTGGAAATGCTTTTTGTAATCTCGGTGATTTCAGAAAAGCCATAGACTACAACGAATTGCATCTTAAAATCGCCAAAGAAGTAGGAGACAAGGCCGGCGAAGGAAATGCTTATGGCAATCTTGGAAATGCTTTTTGTAATCTCGGTGATCTCAGAAAAGCCATAGACTACTACGAATTGCATCTTAAAATCGCCAAAGAAGTAGGAGACAGGGCCAGCGAAGGAAGTACTTATGGCAATCTTGGAAATGCTTTTTGTAATCTCGGTGATTTCAGAAAAGCCATAGACTACAACGAATTGCATCTTAAAGTCGCCAACGAAATTGGTGACAAGAACAGTGAAGCCAAAGCCTATCACAATCTAGGTAGCAGCTTCGAATCACAAGGTTTCTTACCAAAAGCCTTAGAACATTACGAACTCAGCGTAAGATTATTCAACCAGGTGAGAAGCCTTCTTCAAAGTAGAGATGAGTGGAAAATTGGCTATAGAAATGATGTTGACAATGCATATACTGGTCTATGGAGAGTACTGCTAAAGCAAGGAAAGATGGTTGAAGCTTTGTTTGCTGCTGAGAAAGGACGAGCCCAAGCTCTTTCTGATCTAATGTTATCCCAATTTGGCTTTAGAGAAAGTCATTCCGCCTCACAGGAAGAAGAAGAAGAACAATATCTTCAACTGAATCGCTCCATTCCTTCAAGTACAGTATTTCAGGCATTTGAAAGTGTTACGATGAATCTCTGGGTTCTCTCAAAAGACGAACCTGTTCTTTTCCTACAGAAAAACATTGGCGAGGCCCGTTCTCTTTTGGATGATGCCACCGCTTTTCTCCAGTCCTTAATACATACTACCTATAAACAAATTGGGGTTCGTTCTGAGATTATGTGCGAGAATCGCTCTATGGATCCTTTTAGAGCAAATCGTTACAAAGCGGATGAGAAGTCTGATGAAGAAAGTTGTCAACCTTTTGTCCAACCAGAAAGTTCTTTGAGCACCCTGTATAATATCTTGTTTCAGCCGATTGCCGACCTGGTTCAAGGTGATGAGCTAATCATTGTCCCAGATGGACCACTATGGCTAGTTCCGTATGCTGCATTGATGGATGCGGATTCCAAATACCTGTGTGACTCATTTAGAATCCGGTTGACTCCTTCGTTGACAAGTTTAAGCCTGATTGCAGACTGCTCAGACGACTACCACAGAAGGAGTGGTGCATTACTTGTGGGAGATCCATGGGTAGAAGAAGTTACCAACAGCAAGGGTGAAAAATTCCTGGATCCTCTTCCGTTCGCAAGAAAGGAAGTAGAAATGATCGGAAAGATTGTCAATGTGACGCCTCTCATCGGAAAGAAAGCAACCAAACGCGAGGTGTTAAAAAGAATGAGTTCAGTTGCTTTAGTTCACATTGCAGCACATGGATGCATGGAAACTGGTGAAATTACTCTAACTCCGGACCCAAAGCAAGCACCTCGAATCCCTACGAAGGAAGAATATTACATTTTGAAGATGTCAGATGTTCTGAGTGTTAAAGTGCGAGCAAGACTGGTTGTCCTTAGTTGCTGTCACAGTGGTCGTGGAGAAATCAAAGCTGAAGGTGTGGTCGGTATTGCACGTGCCTTTATGGGCGCTGGTGCTCGTTCTGTTCTGGTATCACTGTGGGCAATTGATGACGAAGCTACGATGGAGTTTATGAAAAGTTTCTACCATCACCTTGTGGATGGAAGAAGCGCAAGCGAGTCCCTGAACCAGGCCATGATAGATTTAAGAGAATCAGAGAAGTACAGTGATCTGAAATACTGGGCGCCTTTTGTACTTATTGGAGACGACGTCACTCTAGACTTTTCTCAATGAGTAAGTAAAAAAAAGTTCTGTTCACCATCAAGAGAAACCGTATATTTTCCAAAAAAACAGTGCTACTTAGTTATTTTCAAAGTCAGTCATACTAGTTGCATGTTCTTTGCTTAGATGAGGAGATTAAAGCTAAGACTTTTATGCCAAATAGAAACCCACTAAAATTGCGTCTGCTACCTTGCATAATTTCCCGTCCTCAACCCCATCTCACCTATTACTTGTAAGGCTGTGTGAATTTCGAGACAAACAAGCAAATAACTTTAGTTAATTGCTCGTTTTTAGTAATATGATCCAACAATTTCAAAGTTATGACCAATTTTAATTAAGATTTAAAGTACCCCCTGTTCCTCTGACTTTTTTAAGTTCCCAATTTATACTAAATTCCTTCCCTCAAAAAAGGCTTGAAAATAAATCGGTAAATTCTACAATTCTTTTAAAAAATGGTTAGTATTACTTTGTTTCTGGTTTCTGTTACAGTTTCCAAAGGAATGTATGAAGATGTTAACAAGTGTTAGCGTCCCAGTAAGAAGCAAGGTTTCCTTGAAAGTGGACTAAACTGAGTGTTCTCAAACCCAATTTTATCTTTGTTGTTCAAACAGCTGTTAGCAGCATTGTTGTTTTACTTTGAAGCCGTGTACACAGACTTTAGGAGATCATTATAGCAGATTGTACTTTCTCATGCTAGTGTAATGTTTATTTCTCGATGTATTTTTGCGTTATGCAGGTCAACACACGCGTGAGCTTAAAGGAGCTCAGTCCCGGCAACTCATCCTGAAAAAACTGACAGGTTGTTTCAAGTTTGTCAGTCGTAATCCGTCTTATATAAACTTCGTCAGTCAAAACCATCCTTGGATATTTTCGCGTTTTGATTACTCCTTTGTTGTTTTTCTACATTACACAACTATTATTTTGAGGTTTCCTTGAATTTGGAAGTAATCAGAAAAAATGACTGAAAATATCGTGACAATGCCCCTTTAAGTTGCCTTGATATATTGGGTTAATATATTCAATTTCAGCAAGTTAGGAAATGTGAAAAAAAAAACAACTTCTTCAATTTTGTCATTTTGTTGTTTCTATAAGGTTTAACGATCGACATATAAATTATTAAGTTAACACACAAGACCCAGTTTGTTAAAAAAAAAATGCAGAAACTGTTTTGCAGCAGCCTAACTCAAAATTACGTGTAATATGGATATGAATTGAAGAGACTTCGTAATTAAGTTAAGATTTACAGAACTTTCTGAAGCAACAGAATTGTACCTTTTGTGGCGCTGTCGTCCATTTTTTTTATATTATACCTATATCATTTGTGTAGATCTCGTAAATAAGTAGAAAATAGTGAGAATTCGGAAAAGATTAACACAAGCATAGAATTTCAGTGCATTAAAGATTTTCCCGAACCGTCGTAAAGTTATCTTTCACTTTTTTCACATTTGTATCCGACAAAGACAGGTTGTCAAAAGCTTGTACTTTTTACTTGTAAATAATTTTATTGCGATGAATCCCTCGTTACAGATTTCCAATTTTCTTATTTTATTTCTAGATAAGCAAAGATTGATTTTTTCCAGTCCTCATGAGCTAGTTAAGTCTTTGTACCAGGCTAACCATCTACGCACATTAGCAATAGATGGCGACCGATTTTGAGCTTGAGTTGGAGAGTAGCTTTAAGCTTGCAAGAAAGACTTGTTTCAAATAATAAATGCTTATAACGGTATTTGTTTTTCTTGTCTGTTCATTACAATTGTTTAAATATGAAGTCAAATGTTCTTTGATTCTCTGTGACGCAGGGGCAGTTGGTTGGGGCGAAGCAAAGTAAATCTGGCAAAACTTGGAGCGATGAAAGTTCTCTTGAAACCGGGTTTACCTTGTTTCGCCCGTGGGGCGTGTCCTTTGAGGACATTCAATCTGACGTTATGTGAAAGCAGTTTGATGGGGAAGGGCTTTTATCCGGTCGGGCTTATAACGGGAATAGGTCTCTCTTTTTTACTAGCCGAGACAGATTGGCCGTTAACCAGGGGGAGGGGTATAAACGGAGGGGGAGACGGGGTGGGCTTCGGCAATTTTACGGTATAAAGGTTCCTGAAAGATTATTTTCTAGAGAGGTCAGCTGGTATCTTGAGAAAGTAGTAGAACAGCATCCCAACAACCTTAATGTCAAGCTAACATGAAAATTTCGCGAAGTACGCTTCTACTCCACGTGTTCGCACGCTGACACATTTTGCGCAGTATCGTTTAAGCGCTGAAATGCGTGGCAAATAAAAATTATGTTATCTAGCTCTTCTTTTCCTTCTTCTTCTTTTGGGTTGTACATGGTCACATGACACCTAACAAGGAAACTGCCTATCACCAAATGTCCATGAGCGGGTAACATTGCGAAAGCATTGACGTCACAGGGTAACTGTACCCTTTGATATCACAAAAAAAAACACAGGAGTAAGGCGCCCAGACCCTATGGTGTCAGAGCCACTGAAGACTAAGGAGGTGGGGCGAGACTAAAAGCTGGAGTACTTTCTTATTGCTCCACCCCTTTTGGCTCTACCAGCGTTTGGCTCTCTGGAAGTGGTTAGAGCGCTGGACTTGTAATCCGGAGGTTGCGGGTTCAAATCCTCCTCCCCGCCACTAGATGGATTTGCCTTCGGTCGTCCTGAATTCAACTCCTCCACGCCTTGTAAATAGCCAACTGGACTTCCCAACCTTGAATTTTGCTATTGATTTGAATGACTATTAATGGACCTCAAGTCATACAAGCCAGGGAAAAATCATGCTCGTAATTTTTAAAATCCGCCTACCAGTATATACTTTTTTAATTTGTTATTTCTTAAAACAGAAACACCTCTTGGCTGGGCTTCTGGGTTGTTGTATGAGAAATAAAAATCAAGTGTTACAATGTGGCTTTGTACAGTATCTGCACTGTCAATATAATACATTGAAGACAAAACGTAACATTATTTTCGTCTCTTTAAGTGGGCCTTCCATCTCTTTGAATATGGCAATCTTTTCCACGTTTTACTTTTGTTTTTTGGTCTAAAATCTGTAGACAATAAAAGATACAAAATCAAAAAACAACATCAGTGAAAGCTATGGCAGAATGAAGGCTTTTAGAGGGCCCTAAAGGGAGAAGTGAGGTATAAATCCCATTTCCCAGCTCAAATTTTGCCCAATCCCATCTCTCCCCAAATCCCAGTTCCAACTTCTTGTTTGTGATTCCCACTCGCAGTGACCCAAATCCCATTTTCTCAATGAAAATTTGCCCAAATCCTAGTTCTCATTTTATCCCTTCAGGCCCCCTCCTTTTATCTATACTCCCTAGGGAAATGAAACAACACAACTAACATTGAACATGCTGTAATCAAGTGGACATCATTCTTTGAATGATTGTGTATATATACATGTGTGTGCGCATCCCATCAATTAGAATGGCTTTGGATGAAACTGAAAAGAGCTTGTGAGGCATCCCAATGACTGGCACCATGAAAAAAAAAAAAAACATTTGTGCCCCTTTGATCTTCTACGCTCATTCATTTTGGCTTAATCTCAAGAAAAAAAGAGGATTTCAGTATTTTGATTCTTACAAATTAATGTTGCAACTCCAATTTCAAATTAAATAAAAACTAGTAGCTTTTGCAAGCAACTCTGTAGAAATAGTCACTGAGATAAAATAAAAATTGAGAATACTTTTGACACAGTTCCATTTGCCATGATTATTTTCCAAGCTACACAGATTTAATTGAATAAGAACCTTAATATTCAAAGTTAGGTTTTCAAGTAGCATCAATTTCAGAAATGCCTGAGGGAACATGCACTCAGACCCTCCCACCACCCACACCTTGCCTGGCATGTGTGCCATTGTGGAGAAATGTTGGGCATTCATATGGTACATTAGCCCCAGAGCCTCTTACCTAAATAAAATGTTTCTGGTGGTATAACTCTCTTGGGTTCACTGAGTATGACACCTCCATCCTTAATGGCTTAGGAAAATGCACTGGTTTGTGTGTTGGACAAGTTTATGTGGTAAGTACCGGAATAAGTATGGAACCACTAATAATATTGCAGTTTTCAGTGATATGGGAACTCTGAAATTTAAAATCCAACTAACGAATTTTTGGCTCCTGTCAATCATAATTATGGCAACAGTCAACAAACCATGAAAAACAGAAACAAACAAAATGAATTTTAATCCTCCAATCACAACTGTTGGACATGACTTTTGACCCGGTTGAAGCTACTGAATTTCTGTTTCCCAAGAAGTCCGCTAAGATGATTGATGCAGCAAAAAGTGTAAGCTGTTGGTTGAGGATTGAATTTCAGAGTTTGCATGTCACTGAAAACCGCAATAACATTACATCATAAAACTACACACAGGTAAGCTAGTTTGAATCTGAGCAATTTTTGATAATAAACTTGCCGAATACTGTGACTTTTATAAGAAATAATTTGGTAAAAGGTAGACACCATGCTTTGACCAATCAGAAATGAAATGAGACAGTTGTTGCACAATAACTAAACCACAGTAAAGTATAATAATCGTACAGTATCCACTTGTATATACCTTGCAGGTGTACAAGTAGCAGGGATGTAGATTGGAGCCAGGAGCCGCATAAAGTACCTGTCTGTTGCATGGATTTTACTGCCTACGAGGGGTAAGAAATGGGAAATTAGGTAGATTTTGAAGCCCAAGTACCTGCCTATAGCAAAGAAATTTCCACTAGTTTCAAATCTCAGCTACATCCTTGCATGGAAGTCAGAATTAATGCTAAGGGTAGATCTATGATAGACTAGCATCCCATCCAGGGGGAGTACTCCTAGACACTTCATGCCATGGAAACTGGGACAAACTCTGTCATGATTGGCCACTAGGCTTAAACAAAAGACATTTTTAGACTATAACCAAGGACACAGAGGTAAACACACAGAGGTAAACATTACCATTTGCTTGCACAGCTCTACTTTTTAACTTCCCAGTTAACTTGTGATCCCTGCCTCAAGGCATCTCTGTGCCATCAGTCTACCAACATTCTTCACAGCAGTGATGTCTGTAGTTTCATAAAGATGTTTTGTAATTTCAAATTCAGTGGTGGATGTGGAGACAAGAACAACTGCACTGTTGTGAAGCACCTGAGCTCTGGTGTGCCAGTTTGTTATTAAAAACTTAAGTCTGCATATGAAATTATAACAGAAATATAATCGAACAGAAGTATAGTTGTACAAAGGAATTCAAAACTCCTCTGGAGACAAACTCCCTGAATATTTAAGTACAAGGATTTTCACACTTGGCAGTATGGAATAAAATCATTGATTTTTTGATCATTTCTTGAATTTCATATTGTTGCATTGACTTGTGCTTTATAGAGACTTTTGTGTATTATACTCCTATTTTTATGCAATTTTATCACGTGGTGTATTCACATACACCTTAAATTTTCAAACTCCACCTACCATCCATAAGTAAGGCCAATGAATAAGGAAGAATAAAGGAAGATGCTTTTGATGCTTTCCAAATGATTACTTTTTATAGTTTTGGGAGGTGTCCACCTTTTATAACCATCAAAGGTTGGGATTCTTTGGAATGCGGGAGAAGAGAGGGCGGGAAGTGGGATTCCCAAATTGGTGTCAGCTGGAAGGAATAGAGAATGTTTGCAACATTGCATAAAATGTTGCTGTCAAAAAAGCACTAAGAGGCAGGAACTCCACTTGGTAAGAGTGGGAAACCAGGAGCGAAAGGAATGGAAACCAGGCAGTTCAGATCTGTCTGTACCCTTACCACTCCCCCCCCCTTCTGACCCTGCCCCACACTCCCCCAAATCCTCACTGCAAACAACTGGCATATAATATAGTCACCCAGATATCCTATAATAAACTACCATAAAGTCACCCATGAGATATCTGGATGACTATATGTACTTGCCCAACAACTGTCTACATAGCCCACTTTGCAGATGTGGTGGCCATGTTAGCCTGTTCCAGGCGTTCGGTTAGTTGGGAAGCGGCGCAAGAAACGGCGAGCAAAAAAATGGGGAGGGGACTAAGGCGAGGGGGCGAGAGAACGCCTGTGAGCATTTTTAACAAAAGCTAGTTCCGGTATACCAAATTCTGGTATACCCTCTGATTGGTCAATTTTGACACCTTTTGTCAACACTCAAGCGTCCTTCATCTTGAAGTGAAATGAGATATGGCTGCGGTGAGTGACGGTCACACAGAGTTCAACTCAGCAGTAAACAACGCACTGAAGGATTTTCTGGTTAGAAGTCTTCGCAAAGAACAGGAAGACTGTTTAATTTGGTCTATGAAGGAGAAGTTTTTCGGTATACTTCCAACCGGTTTTGAAAAGAGTCTGATATTTCAACTGTTTCCGCGTGTTATGTCGACGCTAAATCAAAATGACACAGTTTTAACGATAATTGCTTTTCAGTAAATACAATAATGGGTCAATAATCTAAGCTTCGCTAAAATAAATATACATGCGATAAAGCACTTTCTAGTTTTTAAATAAATATTAAAACAACACGTTACAAGTGAAGTCGAATGCGGTCCGTCAAAAAGATAAATTTGTAAATGCTTGTATTATTGACAAATTGCTATTTATTCCTCGAAACTCTCAGCCAGGAATTCAAACAGGCTTCAGCCAGCAGACAATCAAAACAACATAAGCTAAAACATTCAGAAACTGAAAAGCGTAAAACAGCAACGAGAAAATTCCGGGCGAATTCAAACGGCCTCGAAAATATTTGTAAACAGTAGCGGTAAAACTCATCTTGATAACAGTTTGTTCCACGTCAATATTCATTGCTAAATCAATCTGGTCCAAAATAGCTTTCACCCAGAGCCAAGCAGCGCCGCGATCTACTTTGTGTGGTTGATGTACTTGTAGATTCATTTTCTGAAGTGTGTGAACGCTTCGCGGAGGGAGTTTCTCCCGTCGGCGATCTTGCATTCACTTGCCGCTTATAAGACGTTTCTCTTTCGACAATCCCCGAGAATAATTTTTGAACGCTGGCATGAGTTCTTGCAAGTGTTCTTGCGCAGGTTAAACAACAAATTTCAGGAAAACGTGGGTTGGGATTCAGTTCATGTCCAAAAGAACTTGCGAGGTCGGCCAACATCAGACACTCGGCTCCAGAAAACCCAACTAAATCTTTGTTTGAAACCGAATTAAATAAAGAAACTCTCGGTACCTTGTTCCCCTGGCACTTAACATTTTTTTGACAAAACCTGCAACACGTTGAAGGGCGGACTGACAATTCGGCGAATTCGCTTGCAGAAGACTCCGAGTGCAGACATTTAAACGCAGACGATAAAATGCATTTCCCAACGTGGAAGAACTTGAGAAATCATATTTACCGGGAAATCTGTCAGAAATCTGATTGAAACTGACAACTGAAAACCACAAGCTTCAATGTCTGCGCTCATGTTACCCGGGCCCTGTCGGAGGTCTAGAAGTGGGCGGAAAGACCTTTTGTTATGAATGCTCACAGGCGTTCTCTCGCTCGCCCTCCTCCCCGCCTCCCTCCCTCTTATTTTTTTTTTCGCTCGCCGTTTTTCGCGCTTCCCAACTAACCGAACGCCTGGAACAGGCTATGGCCATGTTGATTCTGCCCCCAGAACATCCTATAATATTTGTTATTATTATTATCACGGTAATTGCAGAATTATCACAGTAAAAGAATAAATCACTTCAATAAGCATTATAGGATGCCCTGGGGGCAAAATCAATATGGCCGACGTATCTGCAAAATGGAGTATGCAATTTCGTTCTGTTAAATGAAAATGCAAAAACTTACTTGTTATAGAAATCAACCCTTTACGTCTGTGTAGAATATCCTCTTGGCTTGTTGTATCCAAAATATTCAGCATTTCGATTCTTAAATTCACTTTTAATTGGAATTTTTGAGTTTTAATTCTCGCGGTCATTTTCGGCATCTTTCTCAATCTCCGCTTCACTTGACTTGCTGCACTAGAAAAGCTACACCGCGAAAGGGCACAAAATTTTTCTGGAAATAATTTTTGGGTTCATCGACTTATATGCGATTATATGAGTGAAAGCTTTTGTCTAAAAGGAGGAAAACATGGAACCACTCTCGCAATGTTGTTAATGCCGTTATTAGAAGCCATCTTGGATGCGTTTACGCGCATGTTCACAAACCGTGTATTACATGACGCACTAAGCCAGAACTACTTTAACCGCTGTTCGCGTAAACAGAAAACCAAATTATCACGAAAAGGGATCATTACATTTTCACGGGGAAATAGATTGGAGCTGTAAAATAAACCAAGATGAGGTAAGAAATGCTTCGTTAATAAGTATGGTGTGCTTCAAGTACCTATTGTGCCCAGTGCACGAGGACTTACGAATGCTTAAGACTAAGTGCCTGTATTATATAGTTACTTGCGCTAGAGGTATCTGTATAGAAAAAGGTTTTTAATTTCTACTTTATTTTTTATTCTTATTATTTTCGTGGCGTACTGCAGGTCTGTAAACTAGCCTTTTAGCTAAGCGTTCCTTAGGTCGTTTCAATGCTTTTCGTCGTTTTAACTTAGCTTTTACTTTTTACCTTCGGTCGATTCTGTACCTAAGGATACCAATACCAATTACAGACATATTGGAAGGGGATACCCATATCACTAGAAATTTAGGTATCCCAGTCTTCGTCGAAAGGGTCTGTCCAAAATGCTTGTATGGCGTTAAATTTCAGTCCGGGAACGGAGGTCACAATTTTCACACATCGCGTGACAACCCTATGACATTTGCAGGTTGATCATGCTCGCCCGCATATTGATTTAAGAGGATCTTATGTGGACCTGGTAAGGCAAGTGTACCGTGCCTGCATTGAGAAGAGAATGATCAGTTTTAAGGATGAAAGGTTCTGTTTTATTTACACGCGTGTTATATACGGGACATTTTTACGCGAAGCACTTTCAGTTTCGAGAAATGTAAGCACTGCAATGTAAGCATCTGAAAGCTCTTTCAGTTTCGAGAGCGTGACACATGCCAGTTCATGCGAATAAGATTGACTCAACAAGACAACGAAGAGAAAACTTGAAGTTGGCAATACAATTACCCCATATTCAACTGACATGTTATTTAAGCAAACGACACTTTTGCTCTATCACTTTAACAGACACTTTCAATAGCCTAATTCATTGCCTGATTCCGTGTCATATGCATTACAATTGATCACGAGAACAATCAACTTTCTCAGAAACAGGGGATTCCCCTTATGAATATTCCAAGTTCATTTCAATCGGTTCAAAGTGAAAGCTGTCATGCGATAAGTCTGATCTACCAGCTTATGGATCTGTTCCTTCCAGAGTTTTGCAAGTCATTTATTCCTCACTTCCTTCAAATGAGTGAGAAATCTACTCAGCAAGTGTCTCAAAGAGACTAAGGTGCCCAGAGAAAAGGTTTAGTAGCGATTTCCTTTGTTACAAGTGGTTCGTAAATTTTAACTCATTCGGCTTTGGTCGGCTTTGTCTCTCCGATTCGTGTACTCTTGAAGTTCAATATTTTGGCCCCGCTTTTAGCTCCTTTTTGCTCATGTAAAGTGCATTGCTCAGTTTAATGCTTGGCTACAGTATTTTATGCGTTGATTATGCGCTAATACTGCATGCGACTCTATAGGGCTTACTAATGTTCATAAACGTAGGAATTCAACTTGTTTTCAAATATTTAATAGGTTTCATTGGAGTAAACTTCAAAACGTTCTTTAATTAAAGTTGATTTTGAAGCCAAATTAAAGCAACAGCACGGTATCAATAGCGTACAAGTGAAATCCGTCGCTTTTGGCTTATGATATCATTGGGAAAGCATGACTCGGCAAAGATTTGGTTACGAGGCACGCAGTTACTAATTGCAAGCTTGGTTATGTATAGAAATTAGCTCGAGCATAACACGGCTATTTTATGTTAAGTCTTTGAATTTGTGCAAATACACTGCCTGCAAGGACACCGTATTTGAAACGCTCCCAAATGTTTATGTTCTCGAAACTGAAAGTAACTTGAATTTATATTCAGAGAAATGTTTCAGTTTTCTTAGAATTAGGGGTTCCCCTAATGAATATTCTACCTCTAATTCAACAATCGTGCATTTTAAACCAGTTTCCTCCCGCAGTTGAATTGTTGCGAGTGTTCCGCATGACTTTAAATAGGTGACATTTTTTTCAATGTCTTACAAAGATCAACAAGAGACCGATACACTCCATTCTTGGAAGGCCTACTCTGGGACCCAAAATCGCCCAAAGTCGCCCAAAATCGCCTTAAGTCGCCCAAAGTCGCCTAAAGTCGCCCAAAGTCGCTCTAAAGTATGGATATTTTCTGTAACAATGTTTTATGGTGTACCAGGATGATTTCCATGTACATGTATACAGCAACTGTACTTAGGTCGGTCACCTAACATTGCCTAAAAGGTCACCTAAAATTGCCTAAAGTCGCTCAAAATCGCCCAAAGTCGCCTAAAGTCGCCCAAAATTGCCTTAAATCGCCCGTAATGTTGGACAAATTGAGCTAAACTCGCCTAAAATCACCTTAAGTCGCCCAAAGTTACGGCGACTTTGGGTCCCAGAGTAGGCCTCTTGGAGGTGAATTGGAAAATCAGACCCTTTTCATTTTACTTGTCATAAATCTTTAGTTCGTTCGCCGTTGTAATAATCTTTTAGTAGTGACGATCTGTAACCTTTACTCAGTTTTGACTCAAACTTTAGGTTGCCATTTTGAATGATCTGACATCTCACCATGGCGAGGAGTCCATTCAAAGTTGCGAGTGAGAATGACGTCACACCATCTGCTGAAGGAACACTGGATTTCGATGACGACAATTTAAGAGGTGAAATAACACAGCTGGAAACAGATTTCTTAGTTGAAAATATTATTTCTACTTCAAGGCGTGCTTTATCATCATGATCTATTCACAGTCTTCTTAGTCTTTATAGTCTTCTTAGAACGAATTTCACTTGAGTGTCGAAAGTAATTTGAATTGCGTCTGCTTTGGTTTAGCTTTAATAAGCCTAGTGATGTGATTGGTTAAAAAACGAAACTAATCGTGACTCTTTAACGCACGTTTCCCCGCGCTTTGATCCAGGTACATTTTTTTGTTTCAATTTTGATTAGCTTACTGGATTGTCTGTGGCCTTCGTGATTGGCTAGAGTGATTCCTTTGGTTTTAGCCTTACGACACTCAATCGAAAAATCGCTACCTAATACTGAAATTAAAGAATACAAAAGTTAAATATATAAAACTTCCGCAAACTGTAGGGCCTAAAAGATATTTTTAACTTGGCAGACACTTTGTATTTGAAGAAAAGTGGAGAGAAAATGGTTTATTATCCGTCCAAAAACATGGCGATAATATGTACTAATTTACCATGTTTTTAACTCTTTGGTGTCGAACTATTTTATTTACTAAAACAAGTTAACAGTATTTCAACTCTTGTTCGTTTCAGCGATAGCTGAGGTTTATAAGAATCAAGGTAATGAGGAATACAGAAAAAGAGATTTTATCAACGCCATTCACTTTTACACAGAAGGAATTAAAGTGAACTGCAAAGATGACGAACTGAAGGCTCAACTGTATTGCAACAGAGCGATTGCAAATTTCAAATTGGGTAAGACATTTACATGTAAGACATTAAAACATTTATCTTATCCTTGCAAGTTATTAAATATAAATGCTATTGATATGGGCTCGTAATCTAGCCCTGTTACGTTCTGACTTTTGGAGGTCGAAAGGCTTACTCCGTTAAAATCCTGCTCAATGCTTTACAAAACTGTCTTTTGGAATTCTTCGCCATTAAAAAGGCAAAAAATCAATTCGTTGTTTCTCCCTTTAACACCAAAGTCGGTACTAGCAGTTCTCGTATGACATGTGATTCGCTATCTTTTGCTTCTCTGTTAATGGATTTCTGGTATAGTCTATTTTTCGTCCTGCATCATACATAATAAACATGCAAATTCGGCAGTGCAAAATAATTATTAAAATAATGATAATTATAAATTTAAATTTAGTTCATTTCTTCGACAGGAAATCATCTTGACTCACTGAGTGATGCAAAAGCGGCCACTGATTTACAACCTATTTTCCTGAAAGCGATTGTTAGAGGTAAGCGAATGCTATGCTACATACAACAGAATGAAACAGAATGACGTCACGGCATAATTTTGAAGGGCGACATAGAGGCCATCCTTTGTAGCATACTCCGCGCGCAGTTTCTGAAATCGGGATACGAAACATTCTCCAAACAAGACGTGATTTCTTCATAAATAGAGTTCCTACGGAAATGGGAGAAGGAAATTTGTTTCATACTCGGCTATAGGTTTAAGCTAAGTGCCATTTTTCGAAGATTGGGAAATGTTATTGGACCATAAGAAAGAAAACAAATTTGCACTGCTGTGCCAGTTTGTCTTTGAACGATCATCTATTTCTTTTAATTTGCGTGAGCAAACATGATCACTGGAACGCGCTTGATCTACAAGTAACACTTCTTTTGTGCAATGATAAAATGTTTTTACTGCGAGGCTTGTTACGGTTTCAGTTGTATGAAGGGTTCAGGCGTATTTCAAATGCCCACTGCATTAGTTGGGATGCTAGTTCGTCACAAGGGTACACCCCAGCATTAAATTCACCCGTACCCATTTATACATACACCTGGGTAGAGAGAGGCACTGTGAGAGTTTATTGTCTTAACCCAAGAACACAACGCATTTGCCCTGGCTAGGACTCGAACAACTAGTAGGTCACCGCGTCTGCCCACACGACCAGTGACAAGTTTTAAAATTTATCTCTCACCTTCGTACCGTGGGTCTTCGTTTCCATCGGGAAACGAGCGACCCTGGAAAGATCCAATTTAAAGTTCGAAACTTTACTTTTCGCCAGGATCCTTGATTTTCTACTGTGTCAAGATGTCCTTTAACTCTAATGTAGGCAAATAATGAGTTATCAGCTAATCTTTTACATTGTTTTCCTCAGGAGCTAGTGCCTGTGTTGAGTTGAATCAGTTTGAAGAAGCCATCACGTGGTGTGATAAGGGGTTAGCCGTATCCTTTGGCAATATGCCATCCCTCCAACAAAAGCCAGACATAGTTCTGCAGAAGACAGAAATATTTGTGAATCTAACGATGCATAGCATGTGGGCATTTGCCCTGAACTATAAAATTTCTTTTTTACAGTTCATTACAGTGTTACAGTCCAGTCCTTAATTATCCATCTCCTCTTCGTGGAGTACAAAAAAGCGCGAAACGAGTTCATATATCTCACAATATTTGTACTCCACAAGACCGGTTTTACAATATTTGTACCGGCCCTTTAACAATGTTTAACATGTTCCGTGTTCTTATTGACCGTGCGAATGATTATAAAATGGTGGAAAGTCAGCATTTTGGGGAAAGAAAACGTTGGATAATAAATCTCTCATCAGACATTTTTGTGTGTCGTTTCGCTGTACGATTTTACTCGTCATCTATATTTTGACTCACCCTTGGGGCTCACCAAAATACTGCACGACTCGCAAAAATATACAGCGATACTACACACTAAAATACCTCATAAGATATCAATATTTATTGACCCTTTTTATGGGGGCTTTTCAGGGACAACAACCTAAACAAGCTATCTAATGCCTACCTTGGGGTCACAATGAAAAGTAAAAACCTGACCAGTTTTATACTGTTTTCGAAAATGGCTAAAAAACAAAATCTGTAGAGCTATGGCAGGGTTCAAATAGGTACAATAACCTTGTAAGCGTAAGGTTTGAGAAATACAAATGCTCAAGTTTACAACATAATTGACAGGGTCGGCCAGGGTTTTTAGGTATACAGTGTAAGGGACAGTATTTTCACACTAAAATTTGGGCCTTAAATGGGTATAACGTATATTGTGTTTTTCAAAATTTTGGTATTTTGCATGATTTTGAGGGGAAATTTTGGGTAAACTGGGCGCATGTTTTCCAGGTATATAAGTATATCACTTACCCCCGTGACCCACCCTGACCTGAGCAACTTTCTGTTTTATTGCATTAAGTATCTTGTATTTCCGATGACGTTTTAAATGATTTCCCCAGTCACCCACTTAGCTCGTCAACCTTGCCTCAAGGGCATCTCCGCTTTCAAAGTTTTTTACCTCCGCTTTCAAAATTGATGGGATCGGGAGATGCCTTGCGGGCGAGGTTGCTCGATGGTCACATCATTTTCACATGCAAGAGCCAATGAAACGTATTATTTATCTTGTCTATTTAATAAATGTTATGTGTCTTAACTAAAAGAAGATTGACAAAAATAACAAGACCTTGTTAGGATTAAAAGCCAGGTCGGTCAATGAGCTCAAGAAAGTGCCAGAAAGTCAAATTTTTAAATGTACGGTAAGTCAAAGTTCTGGATATTAAGCCGGGAGACAACTTAGTGAGCTTCATTTGGACGTGAAATCTCGAAGTAATAGCGTAATGCATAAGGCCTTTTTTTCGTTTAACTGAAATATGCTCTCTTGCTTAAAAATACACTTGACCTAAGCCAACAATGTCTTGACTAGATTTATTATTGCCTGTTTAATCACCAGATCTCTGAGCAGCTGGGTTTGACAAATTGTTCGTGTTTTGAGAATTATAAATTGAGAAATCCTAAACCGGGATGCAGAGATTTTGCTACCATAAACCGACGACATACAAATCAAGGAACTTTTTTATGTTAATACAGGATGAACACACAAAAGACGTGACTGAAACAGCCCAAAAGAATGCTGGGAATGAAAGCGAAGTCACAGCATCTGTTGATAAGGCATCAGACTACGACGACGACAGCTTAAGAGGTAAATAAAAAAAGTACAGGCAAAATAATTGCGATAACATGTGCATGTCGTATTACACAATTGGAGGAGCAGAAACTACAGCACAAGAACGAAGATTAAGATCTACCAAGCTTGTGTACTCTCTGTACTACTCTACGGTTCTGAATGTTGGAGAATGACTGTGCATTACTTGAAAAAGCTGCAAAGCTTTCACACATCTTGTCTCCGAAAAATCTTGCACATCTTTTGGCCACAAAAGATCTCCAACAATGAGCTCTTTAAATTGACAGAACAGGAGGACATGAGTATTGTTCTCACACAAAAACGATGGAGTTGGGTTGGTCATGTGTTCCGCAGAGAATCCCTAATTATTTCTAAAGTTGCTCTCAGATGGACACCAGAGGGTAAAAGAAAAAGAGGTCGTCCAAAATCCACCTGGAGAAGAACTGCAGAAGCAGAACTTCAGGCTCTTAACCTTACCTGGGGGCAAGCTTCACGGCTTGCAAAGGACCGACAGGAATGGAGGCGACTTGTTGATGCCCTATGTGCTACTGGGCGTTTAAAGGATTGATAAAATGAATTACACAATTGAGCGTGTAGTTTCTGTACATTAACAGGACGAACCTTGCAGTATTTTGGCGAGCCCGCAGGACGTAGCAAACTATCGATGACGCAGAAATATGCTGCGACACTGACACTACACACTAAAATGTTTGAATAAGAGCTAGATTTATCATCTATCATATCTTTCCCCAAATCCTGTCTCTTAACCATTTTGCTTTCGCCTGGCCAGAATAAATAAGAAGACCACAGATAGTTTGAAAAACAGTAACCTAGTGTATAAATATGGTTCTGATTATTTGTGCTCGTTTCACGTGTTAATTCAAATTTACTAACATAAATGGGTCATAAATGGAATTGGACAATAAAATTATTGTCTATTATTGTCCTTCCGCTCTTAAAATAGAAATATACAACACGCTATGAAAAGGGGACCATTTTATATAAATCAACAAATTATATTTTTTACATTCATTTAACATTTTGTTTTTCATTAGAAAAAGCAGAGATCTACAAGAATAAAGGAAATCATGAGTACAGCAAGAAGAATTTAAGCACTGCCATTCACTTCTACACGGAAGGAATTAAAGTGAACTGCAAAGATAACGAACTGAATGCCAAACTGTACAGCAACAGGGCCATAGCACATTTACATTTGGGTAAGAGCTGTAAGAGAGTTTTCTCTGATTTGATGATCGATCCTTGCACCTCAGTGATATGTTTCTTGATTTCAACAATAATCTACAATGTCCATGTTTTTTATGGGTTAAATTTCTTTCAACCAATTAGATGCTAAGGCCCCGTCCACACTGACCCAGGTAATTTTGAAAACGGAGAAATTTGAAAACGCCGCGTAAAATGTTTTCCGTCCACATTAACCCGGGTAAATTTGAAAACGATACGCTTCATTAGTAAGTAAAAGTAAAAGTAAAGTCTTTATTTAACGAGGGTAGCACTAAAATAACATAAAAAATACTAACAAACCAGTGGCCCTCTAAAATTATTTACAATAAAATATAAAAATACACTATTTCACGCTCCAAGTCCAAACGCTCATTGGTGAGCGTTTTTGAATAGCTCCGTTTTCGGTGACCGAAAACGCCGTTTCAGTGTGGACGGTTGGCCTAACCGGAGAAAAAAAAGATGCGTTTTCAAATTTACCCGGGTCAGTGTGGACGGGGCCTAAGATCACTCAAGACATGTTATACATGAGATATGTTCGGTGCAAGTTGTGATAACAGCGATTTTTTGGTTTAAGATATGCAGCAGTATGATAAGTAATTCGTTAATGTTTCCAGCGCTAAACATATTATCAACACATTAAGAGGAGAACGGTTAAAAGTAAAAAACAAACGAAAGGAGCTGTCTTTTTTGCTGTATTTCGAACCAGTGGAGTCAAGGGAGATGGCACTGGGTTTTTTAAATTCCATTCATACAGCACACAGAATCGATCGTTACAGCTCTGTCAGTTTTATTATTCACATTCTTTCTTATTGTGTTATATCAGGGAATTACGAAAATTCACTAAGTGATGCAAAAGCTGCCACTGACTTACAACCAACTTTCCTTAAGGCAATTGAGAGAGGTAAGCTGTTTTCCTTCATCCCTATGATCACGTAAACAACGCGCATGTGCAGATTTGTTTTGGAGACCAAATAGAGTTGCTATCTTATATTTTGTTTGTTCAGAAATTGTTTACTGTCGAAAAAAGCTAAGAAGCAAGGGATGAGTACGATTTGTGTTACAAATTTTAAAAAAACCATCATTGATTTTAAATACAATCGGCTTTTTTCCACTTTTTTAATCCAGTAATGATATGCTTGTGGACAAGTATTAGTGAGCCTTTTGATCATCGCCTGTGTATAGATAGCTGCCTGCTCAGGGTATTTGATAACAAAAGTGAATTGCTGGTGTATTTAACCTGTTAAACCGTACAGTAAAAATACAACAACAACGAAAAATGAACATCATGCAACATAAACATGTGTATATAAGTTTTTACTAAGAAAGGGAACACTTATTGTATTTGTTATTATAGGAGCGAGTGCCTGTATGAAGCTGAATCGTTTTGGAGAAGCCATCACATGGTGTGACAAGGGCTTAGCAGTATCCTTTACGCAAATTTATTTTTGTCTTGGGTGCATGAGTTGTTCTTAGCCTCCTTCGCAGCCGTATGTTTATCCTTGTCATGCAACGGTTGCGAAGGCGACTAGGCCTGTAGACTGTTTCGCAAAAAAAAAAAAAAGAATTTTCTTTGCTAAGAATACCAGTGAGGTTTGATCTTTGTTGTGGAAGATCTATAGATCTTTTTGTAAACTTTCGAAAATTATATCAGGTTACATTTCTCAACTGGAAAAAGATTGACAAGAGTAACAAGACGTTATTGGAGTTCAGGATCAGGTCTGTTAAAGAACAAAACAAGAAGCAGAAACCAGACGGCGACAGCACAGAAAAGAATTTAGAAATTCACACTGTGAAAGACAAGGTAAGGGTGGTGGAAAGGTCGTGTTTTTTGGCGCTTTTAGTTTTCCATACGTTTTTAACTATAAGGGTAAGTTAAAAACAAGGCCGTATGCTTTCCAAGTCGTCTACATTCCACCATTTTGTCCACGCTAATGAGTACAGACAATCGCTCTTACGAAAACCATGTCATGTTCCTTGCTTGGTTTCATAAGCATTTCAACTGGGAACTGGGCAACAGCTGGGATCTGTTAATCACTTGAGTCCTTTCAACCATGGCACGGGTAACTTCTTTGCTTTGCAGCCTCTGTTGCAATGACGTCGTCTCCATCTCCATTAATAAAATCAATCGATAGCAGGTGACACCAATTAATTGTTTAGTATTGGAAATCGATGACCGGTGATGAAGGAAAGTTTTGTGACTTTTGTCACGATTGACTTTTAGTTAGTAAGTAAGTAAACTCTTTAGAGTGATTTTATTTAACCCGTGAAACAATATCTACTAGCAGAAGTACATAAGTGCGTAATAGTAAAAAATAAACAAAACAAAACAGTGGAAATAGTGTCTAATAGTATCTAAAAGTGTAATACCGTAGTGATTCGATTTAGCGCCCGCTATTGTTAGCGGCTACTATTTTTAAAGATTGTAGCAAGTTGTGAGAAAGTCACATTAAGTACTCGCCGAGGTCGCCTCCGTCGTGGAGGGCAAGACTAGTTTCCCTGACAAGGACGAAATTTTTGACATTTCAAAATAACTTTGTTGTTTCTGGCGATGACAGTTTTCGTCACTTTTAAGAATTTTTTACTGAACATTTATTTCCATCTTGGCTATATGTTCATTTAAAACTGGTTTACACGATATCGGTACATTGTTCCAATTTTCGGAATACCGCTATTAATAGTATAAATAGCGGCTACGTCTTGCTCAGGAAAACAAATAGAAGCCGCTAACAATAGCAACATTAAGGTAGCCTGTACAAATTAAAACAAAACTGCAAAAGTAAAGTGGTAAAGCGTTTACATTTAAAAAACATACAAAGCCCGTTTAAATGCTTACTTACTTAATCCTCTTCGTTCCTAAGTGGAACGTAGGTCCTTAAATAGTGTTCGCCACCTATTTTAAATGCTACTTCACTAAAATTCTAGATTCCTTTCAAACTTTTAACGGTAAATTGTTGAACATCAAAACATTAAAAACAAACGCTTTAGAGGCCAAATTCCGACTTTATCTGCGACAGCTAGTAATAGATGACTGATTGTTCCTTGTGTTAAGAGCATGATTAGTGCTTACAAATGTCAGAAATTTAACCATCCGTTCGGGTTTAGCCAATGACCGCGCATCCGTAAACGTCTTCCTGTTGGCTGTGGTCCGTAATCACCATACGACTGACCTCCGCGTGATTAGTTGTCGTCTGGAGAATAGCAGCTAGGTTATTAAGCTACTCTCTATGAAGCAGCCTCCAAGAATATCTACCTTTTCCGTTATAAACATATATAAATAGGATGGGTCGACGATCCTCAAACTGGAGGGCCAGGGGCTCTCCTCGATCGGGCCAGGCCTTTTACCTATCCGTCATGATTCAACCAACCAGGGCAAAAACTCCGGCTGCCGTAGCTCGTAAGATCATCAAAATACACAAGGTTAGTTAATGCGAAAAGGTAACAAACCCGAGATGAAGACGTTTTGTTGTTAGCTGGTAAATTCAATCTCTCACAATCAAAGTTCAAAGTCCACTGCATGATCAGGCGCATGGGCCACGTTTTGATTTCAATGAAACATACAAAAAATTGTTTTGGAACGGTAACCTCCGATCGCCAGAGATTCACAGAAATTTATATCCTGCGATGTACGTTAACACTGACAAAAGACCCATGTATACAAATACTGCCATTCACACTTCATTTGAACTTCCTTTAAAGAACAAACACCTTACCTGTTGTATTCAACGAAACAGGCGAATTGTTTTCGAAGCTGTCTCACAGCAAATAAAATAAATGAGATTTGCAACATTTGTTTATCTACCAGGTTAATGCATTGCGACAAGAAATGAGTTATCAGGAAAAGCAGGAGCAGAACTTCAATATTGAAAGCTTGTCATTATTTCCTTATTTCAGGTCCGTGATTTGAAATGTCCCAATGCCAAAAGATTGGGTGACAAGGCGGAAGAAGCACTTTTGTATGGCAATCTTGGAGATTCTTTTCTAAGTCTCAGTGATTTCAGAAAAGCCAAAGACTACTACGAATTGTGTCTTAAAATCGACAAAGGAGCAGGAGATAAGGCTATCGAAGGAAGTGCTTATGGCAGTCTTGGAAATGCTTTCCTCAATCTCGGTGATTTCAGAAAAGCCTCAGACTACTACGAATTGCATCTTAAAATCGCCAAAGAAGTAGGAGACAAGGCCGGCGAAGGAAGTGCTTATGGCAATCTTGGAAATGCTTTTCGAAGTCTCGGTGATTTCAGAAAAGCCATAGACTACTACGAATTGCATCTTAAAATCGCCAAAGAAGTAGGAGACAAGGCCGGCGAAGGAAATGCTTATGGCAATCTTGGAAATGCTTTTCGAAGTCTCGGTGATTTCAGAAAAGCCATAGACTACTACGAATTGCATCTTAAAATCGCCAAAGAAGTAGGAGACAAGGCCGGCGAAGGAAATGCTTTTGGCAATCTTGGAAATGCTTTTTGTAATCTCGGTGATTTCAGAAAAGCCATAGACTACTACGAATTGCGTATTAAAATCGCCAAAGAAGTAGGAGACAAGGCCGGCGAAGGAGGTACTTATGGCAATCTTGGAAATGCTTTTCGTAATCTCGGTGATTTCAGAAAAGCCTCAGACTACTACGAATTGGATCTTAAAATCGCCAAAGAAGTAGGAGACAGGACCGGCGAAGGAAGTGCTTATGGCAATCTTGGAAATGCTTTTTGTAATCTCGGTGATTTCAGAAAAGCCATAGACTACTACGAATTGCATCTTAAAATCGCCAAAGAAGTAGGAGAGAAGGCCGGCGAAGGAAATGCTTATGGCAATCTTGGAAATGCATTTCTAAGTCTAGGTGATTTCAGAAAAGCCATAGACTACTACGAATTGCATCTTAAAATCGCCAAAGAAGTAGGAGACAAGGCCGGCGAAGGAAATGCTTATGGCAATCTTGGAAATGCTTTTTGTAATCTCGGTGATTTCAGAAAAGCCATAGACTACTACGAATTGCGTATTAAAATCGCCAAAGAAGTAAGAGACAAGGCCGGCGAAGGAACTGGTTATGGCAATCTTGGAATTGCTTTTCGAAGTCTCGGTGATTTCAGAAAAGCCATAGACTACTACGAATTGCATCTTAAAATCGCCAAAGAAGTAGGAGACAGGGCCGGCGAAGGAATTGCTTATGGCAATCTTGGAAATGCTTTTTGTAATCTCGGTGATTTCAGAAAAGCCATAGACTACTACGAATTGCGTATTAAAATCGCCAAAGAAGTAGGAGACAAGGCCGGCGAAGGAAGTGGTTATGGCAATCTTGGAATTGCTTTTCGAAGTCTCGGTGATTTCAGAAAAGCCATAGACTACTACGAATTGCATCTTAAAATCGCCAAAGAAGTAGGAGACAAGGCCGGCGAAGGAATTGCTTATGGCAATCTTGGAAATGCTTTTCTAAGTCTCGGTGATTTCAGAAAAGCCATAGACTACTACGAATTGCATCTTAAAATCGCCAAAGAAGTAGGAGACAAGGCCGGCGAAGGAATTGCTTATGGCAATCTTGGAAATGCTTTTCTAAGTCTCGGTGATTTCAGAAAAGGCATAGACTACTACGAATTGGATCTTAAAATCGCCAAAGAAGTAGGAGACAGGGCCGGCGAAGGAAGTACTTATGGCAATCTTGGAAATGCTTTTTGTAATCTCGGTGATTTCAGAAAAGCCATAGACTACTACGAATTGCATCTTAAAATCGCCAAAGAAGTAGGAGACAAGGCCGGCGAAGGACGTGCTTATGGCAATCTTGGAAATGCTTTTCGTAATCTCGGTGATTTCAAAAAAGCCATACACTACCACGAATTGCATCTTAAAATCGCCAAAGAAGTAGGAAACAAAGCCGGCGAAGGAGGTGCTTATGGCAATCTTGGAAATGCTTTTGGAAATCTTGGTGATTTCAGAAAAGCCAAAGACTACTACGAATTGTGTCTTAAAGTCGCCAACGAAATTGGAGACAAGAACGGGGAAGCCAAAGCCTATCACAATCTAGGTCACAGCTTCGAATCACAAGGTTTCTTACCGAAAGCCTTGGAATATTACGAACTCAGCGTAAGATTATTCAACCATGTGAGAAGCCTTCTTCAAAGTAAAGATGAGTGGAAAATTGGCTATAGGAGTGAAGTTGACATTTCATACACTGGTTTATGGAGAGTACTGTTAAAGCAAGGCAAGATGGTTGACGCTTTGTTTGCTGCCGAGAAAGGACGAGCTCAAGCTCTTTCTGATCTTATGTTATCCCAATTTGGCATAAGAGAAAGTCAGATTGTTGCACAGGAAGAAGTAGTGCAACATCTTCAACTGCAACGCTCTATTCCATCAAATACAGTTTTTCAGGCATTTGACAGTGTTACGTGTGAGGTGAATCTCTGGGTTTTCTCAAAAGACGAACCTGTTCATTTTGGACCGATAAAAATTGGCGAGGCCCGTTCTCTGCTAGATGATACCACCCCCTTTCTTCAGTCCTTAATACATAATACCTACAAACAAATTGGCGTTCGTTCTGAGGTTATATGCGAGAATCGTTCTTTGTTTTTTTTAAGAGAAAATTGTTACAAAGCGGATGCGAAGTCCGATGAGGAAAACTCTCAACCTTTCGTCCTTCAAGAGAGTTCTTTGAGCACCTTGTATAACATCGTGATTCAGCCGATTGCCGAGCTGGTCCAAGGGGATGAGCTAATCATTGTCCCACATGGACCACTGTGGCTAGCTCCGTATGCTGCATTGATGGATGAGGATTCCAAATACCTGTGCGACTCATTTAGAATCCGGTTGATTCCTTCGTTGACAAGCTTGAAGCTGATTGCTGACTGCCCAGACGACTACCACAGTAGGAGTGGTGCATTACTTGTGGGAGATCCATGGATAGAAGAAGTTACCAACAGCAAGGGTGAAAAATTCCTGGATCCCCTTCCGTTCGCAAGAAAGGAAGTAGAAATGATCGGAAAGATTCTCAACGTGACGCCTCTGATTGGAAAGAAAGCAACGAAATGCGAAGTGCTAAAAGGAATCAGTTCAGTTGCTTTAGTTCACATTGCAGCACATGGATGCATGGAAACTGGTGAAATCGCTCTAACTCCGGACCCAGAGCGAACATCCTCGATCCCTAGGAAGGAAGATTATATTTTGACAATGGCAGATGTGCTTGGTGTTAAACTACGAGCACGTTTAGTAGTCCTAAGTTGCTGCCACAGCGGTCGAGGAGAAATCAAAGCGGAAGGTGTGGTCGGTATTGCACGTGCCTTTATGGGTGCTGGTGCTCGTTCTGTTCTGGTGTCACTGTGGGCGATTAATGATGAAGCCACGCTGGAGTTTATGACAAGTTTCTACCAACACCTTATGGAAGGAAGAAGTGCAAGCGAGTCTCTGAACCGGGCCATGAAACATCTAAGAGAATCAGACAAGTACAGTGATGTGAGATACTGGGCGCCTTTTGTACTTATTGGTGATGACGTCACTCTAGACTTTTATCAGAAGAAATGAGTAAGTAAAAGTAGTTCATTACATGACCAATAAAAACTCGAAATACCGTTAAGTTCCGAAAATAATGACCGATTTTGCAGTCTTGCTTTGATCGCTACCTTCGCGTTTTTTAAAAGTGTGCACCACATATAGGCATATAAGCCGGTCGGTCGTAAAAAAATAACAATTTCATGAAAAGTGCCTCGAACAGAATCAGTTTTTGTTTTGTATTACATCAGGTTGTACTACAACGATTGTCGTATATGTTTAGTTTACACTTGCTGTATGTGTTATTTCAATTGTTTTTATCAAAATGATCAAGATACGTTTGACGTCACAATTTTTGGATCGTCGTTGCTATCGAACGGTCGCTCCTTTTGGGATTTGCTAGCAACCGTGAAATTTTATCGCTTATTTCGAGTGTTCGTTAATTTCTGACATTCATTTTCAGCCTCATTCATATTGTTCTTAGTCTAAATAAAGAGGCTTTGAGGACAGCCAATGTTCCTTTTTTCAGGATAGAAACCAAAATTGTGTTCACTATCTTCTATTATCCCCCATCGTCCACCCATTAATGCTGCGTAAATTGTGAGATTACATTAAGCCATAAACAGCAACTTTCAAACAAGGAGAGGGGAATTCAGAATGAAGGTTTAAAGTAATCAACTAATTACTTCACATACTGGGCATTTGTTTAAAAGAAGCATTTTAACTGTGTCTTGTTTAAATCGGAAACCATTACTTTGATTCTGTTTCAGTTTCCAGAGGAATACATGACCATGGCACCAAGCGTCCCAGTTGGTAGACTTGGTAGAGTTCATTCAAAAAGGACTGGACTGGCAACAAGAAATGAAATCTCCAAGAGTAGTCTTGAGTACAAGAGTGGCAACTTCTGTTATCAACATAGTGTTTTTACAGACTTAGCCTTGTGAACACAGGCTCAGGGCGATTAATCGAGCATAACTTCCTAAGGAGTTATTTGTTTTTGGGGTAAATGGTTTTAGTTTTCGCAGGGAACTTTGTGTTGGCACTTATGTGTACCGTCTAAAAAGTTTGAACTAATTTATACAGGAAATTTTATCGTTGCTGATATTAGAGCAGTTCGTGTAGCAGAAAAGGCTTTCAGCGGAATTTGACGTCGACTTCGTGTTCGGACCACAAATGCCTAAAATTATATACTTTCTCGATCTAATTTAGTGATCGTTTATGGGTATATTTTTGTGTAACACAAGAAAATCACGCTTTAGCTTAAGGTATTTTAACTGAGGGTTAATAAGGGTTATATGTATACAGTCTCAATATGACAGCACACAAACCCAGATAGTTTTTTTAAACGCATTCATAAAGTATACACCACGTCATGAAACTAGTTTTTAGCAGTCTACTCAAAATTATACGGATATATATTTTAGAGGAGGCAAAATTTCCAACAAGATGCGAAGCCACGTCACAAAGTTGCGTCTTTTGTGGTTTTGTTCAGGTGTCTGTATTATATATCATTTGTCCAGATCTCGTTAAGTAGAAAATAGTATGTATTCGGGAAAGATTAACAGAAGCAGAGAAGTTTAGTATTTTAAAGAATTTTTTGCAAACCCATGTAAAACAAACGCCATGCATTTTTCCTAAATAAAATAAAATTACTGGGTGAAAATGCAAACAAAACTGAATTTTTTTTCAAACCATTTTGGTTTGAGTCTGATGTTTTTTTGCTAAGTTAAGAATTATTGTTAGGTATTATTAGGGTCTCCTTTTCTTTAAAGGCTTTTTTTTTCCCATCGAAAAATAATGGCTTTAGATTCAGTTGTTGTAACCCTCTACGTCTCATCCCAGTCCTCGTGGTCGTGGTTTCAGAGCTTATAGCCGGTTACATGAGCGATATATAGGGCAGAATGTAGAGTTTGAGAGTAGTGACTGAAAGCATTTTTAGCTAATAATGAACTTTTGTTCCAAATTTCAATAACTTGCTAATAAATGCTCATCACATTGGATTGTGTATTTTCTGTCTGTTCAGTTATATTTCCAGCCAATCTGACGTTCCATTTCATTGGTTTTTGGGTTTTGTTTCTAAAGAAGATGGAGTAGGGTTCGACTAAGGTTCAACTTTACAAATAGTCAATAAGAAATAGGATATGAAGGTCTCGGAAGTATGATCTCCAAAGGAGAGGTTAACTGGAAAATCGTACAATATAGCGATCGGATGTCTCGAAATGTGCTGCAGATATTTATTTTAATGCTGGCTGCCATATGATTGACCCGATTCTTGAAATGTAATAAAAAATGTTTCTCTTCGATATTTCCTGTCCGATGTAAAAAGAACTTTGCTATACTCGATCAGAGCGGGAGAGAGCCTTCTCACAGTCTTGTGGAGATTCTTAGCTATCAGCTTCTTTATTATAGGCTTTGGTAGATTGTGCTAGCATAATATTAAGCATAATTTAGCAAAACGAGCATTATTTGAAGCTTTTATTTCAGTTTAGCACTGCTAGCATAATCCAAGCTTTTATGCATTAAAAACAAAAACAAAAAACATCATAGTTCTAGTATAATTCAGTTTGTATTTTATTTCTGTATTGTTTTTGGAAAATATTGGTGTCTTTGCTAAGGCCCATGGTCAAATATGGTCCGGCAGACTCCAGGTCACCCTGTGCATATCTGAGAGTTTTTTTTTAAATTTTAAATTTAAAATTTTTTTTTTCAATTTTTAATTTTTCAATTTTTATTTTCTAATTTTGTAATTTTTATTTTTTTTTTAATGCATAGTTGTCTTTATACTGAACTGAGGGCTTTGCCTAGATGGCGTCTAAAACAAGTCTATACAAGTAACTTTCTGACTTGGATTCAGATTTCAGAACCCAGAAACGGTTTGGATATCATTTGTTAATCATTTGGCTTTTCGAGGTGCGCACATGCGTATTTGCGATGCTAAAGACTGTAAAACTGGAAGGCGGACTATATGAATGTTCATTGATAGAGTTAAGCTACTGGTGATCTTTATTTACCATTATTTCGGTGACAGAGAGCATAATTTTCAGAAAGTAGCATAATTTTGGCAAAATTTCCAAAAAATATGAGCACTGCTAAAAGCATAATATGTTTTTTTTTCGGTCACAATCTACCAAAGCCTAGTTTATTAGCCTGGTTGTCATTCTAGGTATCTTTATACGTTTCAGAGAATTTGCCCTAGTGAGGGTCATATTAAAAATGTGCATGTTAGTATAGTAGTAATGAACGCTTGGGATCGACCAATCTCGTCCTCAGAGCCCACTTTTCTTTTGGTCAGCGGTAAGAAGGCACAATCCCCTGCCAAGTTCGATTATTTGAGCATGCGTTGAATGCTTATTATCGATTATCAGCCAATCAGCTTTGAGCGTAAACAGCCAGAGGTCTTAGATTTAGAGCCCGCGTCTAAATTCTCTAAATTGTTTATCTATTGTTCGAAAATCTTTAATAGTCCGGGTTCGAAATCTTCACAGTTATTTGGGCCATCTAGGGGCCATCTATATAAGTCACTGAACTTTGAAGTCTCCTCTATGGCATCGGAAACTTACTCACGATGTTTCATGACTTGGACACGCTACCCAGGACACAAAATTTAAGGAAAGTTAATTGCTAGCTCAAATTGCCGTCCTCTAGGCCAATTTTCAGGTTTATTTAAATACCATTTTTGTTCTTTTGATTTTGGAACAAAATAATGCGTTCACACTAATGAAATCCTCATATGAAGGTGGTCGTTTCGAGACACGATCACATACAAAGGCAAAGGATTCAATGAACGTTTTGTTCTTGATACATTCACCGTACACTGTCAAGAGGCATAAAACTGTATACACACGTAGTGAAGGGCCCAGACTTCGTGATGTGCAACGGCTCAACGAAAAACCGCGCGTGGTCAGTGACTTGAAAGCCAATGAGTATCTGGTAAAATTCATCGACAAGGCAAGGAGGGAAACACACAGAAATATCAGAAATCAGAAACATTAGACATACCTGAAGGCACAACAGCTTTTGTCTCAATCCCGTATGTTAAAGGCGTTTCAAAAAGAGTTTGACGCATCTTGGGTCGAGAAAATCATGTTATAACCGTTTTCCGACCAGTCAAAACACTCGTGATGTGTTCAGAAAACCTAAGGAGCGGCCACACGAGAACCAAGTTACTGGCATCGTATATAAAGTGGAATGCAAATCTTGTTCTTTTGTATACATTGGTGAAAGTAAACGATGCTTTAACAGGTTTAGCCGTGTGTACACAGGCTCAGGGTGAACGATTATTGCTGATATTAGAGCAGTTCGTTTAGCAGAAAAGGCTTTTAACGGAATTTGACGTTGACTCCGTGTTCGGAGCACAAATACGTAAAATTACATACTTTCTCGATCTAATTTAATGATTGTTTATGGGTATATTTTTGTGTAATACAAGAAAACCATGCTTTGGCTTACGTTATTTTAACTGAGGGTTAATAAGGGTAAATATATACAGTTACAGTATGTTAGAATAAATAAGTTCTCCAATTTTGTCAGACATGAATTTCGCATGCCTGTTTGCCACAAGAAGTTTTCTTGTTTGTAGTGTGGTTTAACGAGATATAAAATAGGTTAACACATTAACTCAGGTAGTTTTTTAACGCATTCATAAACTACATGAAACTAAATTCTAGCAGTCTACTCGAAATTGTTCGGAAAAAAATTCAGAGACTGCAAAATTTAAACGGTTTAAATTTCCAACAAGTTACGTAGCCACAAAGTTGTACCTTTGTGGTTTTGTCCAGGTTTCTTTGTATTATATATCATTTGTCCAGATCTCGTTAAGTAGAAAATAGTAAGTATTCGGGAAAGATTAACAGAAGCAGAGAAGTTTAGTATTTTAAAGATTGTTTTTCCTATTAATTAAAAAACGCAAACAAAACTCTGATAATAGACCATTTGCATTATGACGTAAAAGCGCAAAGACTTCTGGTAGTTGTAGTTAAGTTCGCGGGAAAAAACCATTTCTGCCTTATGATTGGCTAAAGGCAGCCAAGCGTGAAGGTGGACATCCAGGACTTTTATTTTGATCTGAAGTTGAGCTGCCAAGTTTACGCTCATTGTCGCTTCGAAATTTGTTTATACAATTATTTTTTCAGTTCCCTGTTAAAAATATAGAAAACAGGATGATAGCTTTGGAATGAAAATTGACTGAGTTCTGTGTTTTAATCAAGACAGTCAAATGTTGTTCGTGTTCCATTAAGTGTACGTTGTGTGGCGGAGTTGACTTGGTAGAAATTCATTCATCGCGGCCGACAACTTCTCTTCGTAAATAATTTTAGCCTAATATCACAGCTTCAAAACATCGCGCACTGGAAACAGATTGCTTGATAGGACGAGTCTAGGATATAACTAAATTTGTGTGGAATCAAGTGAAAGCAAGGCAAGCCATTGACTTTGTACGTCCATCATCTATTTTTAGACGTTCAACAAACGATCGCTTCCATCGATCGCAGGTGAATTAATTCTTCACTGAAAAGCTTAGAAAATTTACCATTTATCATGATTGCTCGGCGGGGCGATCAGTTTAATTATTTACAGCGAGACAGAGAAAAGAGTCAAATAATTTTCCTCGTTCAATCGAGCTTCATCCGATCATCGATGAATCGTGAAGGGTCAATCATAAAGGATTTTCAAACTACCCTGTGCAGGTGAATACAGATTTAATATTTGTTTTTATCTTAAAATTGTATTTCTGTTTTCGTCAAATTAAAACTGTAATTGTAATATTCTTTAACAAAGAAGTTTTCTTGTTTTTGTGCTGGAAATGTCAACTCGTGGAGTAGCAGTTGTGGTTTCAATCCGAGCGAGGGCCGTGCGAGCAAAAACAATTTTATTTCCATAATCTTGTTGATGAACGATTACTTGTGAGACTCGAATGGTTAGCCTCGAAGATTTTTACGAGTGTAGACATCATGTACTGTACTTCCCCATGTTTAGAAAGGGTAAAATAGTGCGTCTTCGTATATTATTTGAAAATACCTGGCAAGCAAAAGTTTTAGGAATTTAATTAAATAACCGCGCGGACTCGAGTAGAGAAAACACTCATTGAAACTTTACAACAAAACGCAACCCAGCAAATATACAATTTCTTGCATAACCTTTTTTTCCATTTTAACGGACTTGGTTTTATACTGAGAGGTTGCGTTTTCCGCTTTAAATGAAGCCACAGGGACCTCTTCTTCGGCGAGGGTAATTTTCTTTACCTCCATAACGATTTTCTTGAGCAAGCGAGCTTGATGACGATTCAAAATTTCCCGCGAACCTAACTACAACTACCGGAATTCCTTGCGCTTTTACGTCATAATGCAAATGGTCTATTATAAAAACTTGATAGATCAGCTCCTAATTATATAAGTTGGTAATGATTTGTCAAATTCGTCTCCATTTTGATTTGAATCTTATGTTTTCCTTCACGAATTATTTAATTATTGTAAGGTATCATTAAGGTTCCCCTTCATTTGAAGGGTTTTTTGTTCAGATCTAAAAATAATTGCTTTAGATTCAGTTATTGTAACTCTCTCAGTCTCATCCAGGCCTCGTGGGAGTTCTCAGAGCCTATGGCCGGTTACATCAGCGAGAGATCGGGGAGAATGTGGAGTTTGAGAGTAGTGAGAGTATTTTAGCTCATAAGGAATCTTTCTTCCAAAATTAAATAAATTTTAAATGCTTATCACATTGGATCGTGTTTTTTGTCTGTTCAGTTATATTTCCAGCCGATCGGACTGAAAGACGATCGATCCATTTCATTGTTAAATTGCCAGATCTAGACCAGCCTTTTAGTTCAAAACCATTCTTGGTTCTTTTGATTTTGGCACGTTCGTGCACTTATGAAATCCTCATGTGACGTTTACTTTCTAGACACGATCATACACAAATACAAGATATTGAACGAAAAATCTATTCTTGATACAGGTGTCTATTGCAACGCGTTTAAACCGCACTGAAATATCTTTCAATGTACACACGTAGTGAAGTTCTGAGACTCTATGGTGGGAGAGCCACTGTGTCTACACAGACTGTATAGGGCTCTTATTTTATTCTGCCTATATGCTTGGATCCGTTTTATGACGTTTATTACGGGATGCATTAAACCCTAGTCTCCTTTGCAGCCGTTTTTGGGGTCGTCACGAAGCGAGGGAGGGAGGCAGCGGTTGTGTGACGAGGCCAAGCAGCGGTTGTGAGGGAGACTAATAACCCTACCAGGGCGACAAAATATCTACGGGCACGGTCAGCATATCACCCCGAAATACGTCCCTTTAAAATCAACAAAAATAACCATAAGCAAGCATTTGACAACTGGTCCAGGATTTCAAAGGAGCGTTCTGATTGGTTCTTGAGTGGTCCAAAACTTGCAAAAATGGACGCCTAATTTTATTTTTGCTTACTCAGTCGCAAATTTGAAAAAGAGCTAATATATTAAATAAAAAGTTTGGTGTTAAATAAAGAAAGATGGTTACCTTTAAGCTCGGTAAAGAAGTGAGAAAGATGCAAATTTTATCATGTCACGAGCGCATCCCACGCTCGTGATATGATTAACACTACCTCTTTCTCGTAAAATTTTTATGCATTAACATAAAAACCTTAAATCCATCTTTTGCGACGTTTTCAACGTTTTTTAGCTCGCTTTCAAATTTATGGCAAAAAGACTCATCTTTTGAAAAGTTTGGTCACCTGATTAACCCATTGACTCCCGGAGATTTTTGAAAAAAGCCCATTTTTGAATTTTTTTGACATTTTGGAGTCAGTTAAAGCTATCTAAGATTCAAACGACTCAAAACACCACTAACGGCATGAGGGTACGCCTTTCATATCACAATCATCGGATTTTACGTCATTTTTGTTCGTGTATGCGCGCAAATCAAAATTTTGAGGTAGTTTTTCTTCCACTTGAGGCTTTTCGTTTTCTTGTTTTGTTTTCTCTTTAATTTCCTTTTTTGGCCTCTCACTGGGCTTGCTTGCAGTTCAGGAATTTCCAAGAAAGTGCCATCCAAACAGGAAATACATGCCACTGAGGAGCCAAGGGCGGTTGAGACAAATTCTCCTACGAGTTTTACACTTAAATTTCTAAGCATTTTTGTGGGTATTTCAAGCACAATTGACCCAATCACTCTATTTAGGGCATCATTGAAAATACCTTTTCCTCCTGCCGAGACTGAGTATAAGTGATGCCTTTTTTTATTAAAGATGATGACGTTACAAGTGAAACAAAGAGCAACATTCTTCGAGGCCGGTTTTTACCGGCACGGGAGTCAATGGGTTAAAAGAGCTTGAACTGTTTGGATCGAATTGGAAAAAAATATTCTAGCTCTCAGTTTTGTACATAAACTTGCAAACACGGAGCCAATATTTCCTCAACTTAGACCTAGCGTACGCCACTTTAATGACATTGATGTTTTAGTACAATACTGGGGACATAACGGCGCAGGATAACCTATGAGGCACTGGTTCTTTACTATACATGATTACATTTCCGTAAAAAGTTGTAATCATGGTACAGTTCAATATGCCGGCGACTCTCGCCAGATGTTTCCAGAAAAATGGAAAGCGCTCATGGCCACATTATGCCCCATGCATGACTCCACATTGTTTTCACTTCTTATTAGGCACTGGAGTCGAGTCGAGCATATGCCGACAAAATGAACACTTGAGATTCTGACAGACAAAGGAATGGAATTTTCTTTCGAAATCGAAACGGATTAGTTGCCGGATGGTTAATATGTGTTAAAAGTTGACTTTTTTAAATCTTTTTCATTGGTCTTGAATTGCAATGAAATTACTCAGCAGTCTTCTTTGCAAAAAGTTGAAAGATAAATAGAAAAAAATATATTTACAAGATCCACGCATAATTTGTCATTTTTGTGCGAAACAATAGATACTGACGAAGCACTTTCGGTTTCGATAGCATGACACATGCCTGTGTATTTATCTAAGCTTATGACTTCATCAACTACAGTATGCATGGTTCAATTGGTTTTCTTCTGTTAGGCAAATCAAAACCAGTTAGTAAACAAGAATTGAAACGAAAAAAGAAGCTTAAAACAAACTGTCAATTTTGAATTCTTGAATTTAAAGAACGTTTATTCATGACTTCAAACGTGCGGCTTTATCAAAATTTAACAATATCCAGTGTGGTACGACATGGATGGGATCACACGTCATAACAATTTTCTTATCAACACGAACTTTATAACGTTGACCTTATAGATATTCCAATTGCCACGCTTGATCAGTTTGAATATTTCTTGTATATGCGATACTGCGGGTGACATCTTACTTCCAAACTGATAAACAACATTGCTTACTTCCTTTAAATTGATATCGTTTACTTATCAACTGTTTCGCATACCTGAGACACGGCAAGGAAAAAGAGGAGCTTCAAAAAACTCTCATTTCATCAACTGCCGTATGTATACTTTGTACTTATTTTCAGACATATGGCGCTGTTATTAAGCATAGCGCAAAGTCTTATGTACACGGAAAGATACTATATTCTGTTACATTTGCGCCAGCCGCTCTAAGTCATCCGTTCTGGCAAAAGAACAGGTCAATTGTTTCTTTTAGTTGCGACTTAACGTTTCGCTCGGAAAAAGAAATTAATTACATGCAAAAATGGAGTGATGTTATAATGTTACAATCCAGTTAGTTTTCAGAAACGTTGCGAATCAAAGTTGGCTCCACAATAAACCACCAATAGTTAAATTCAACAGGATATCAGCAGCTTGTATGTGAAATGAGTTCACTTTAAAGCTAACTTTCCTAGCTTTATAATGACAAGTTAAAAATATTTCCTTTACTATCGATCCACGCAATAGCTAAGTTACTGAAGTGTTTGTTGCAAATAAAAATAGCAGGCAAATATTTTGTTGCGTGGCATGCAGTTAGTTGAATGTCACGAGTCGTTCAAAATAAGTTCAATACGGAATTATTTAGAACATCACACAGATTAAATAGCGTCATAGGATTTATTGACAAGGGAAAACAACTAGAGGAACAGAAAAACATTAAACAAACGATATTGGCTTTACAAAACAAAACGATTTGATGAGGGCTACTTTGATTTTAACTTTTTTAAGAAAAGTTTTCTTAGAAATGAGGGCTAATTCTATAAGGTGAATATATTTTTTTATTCCACATCTTTTAAATCCCAATCCATCTTATCGTGTGAATAAGCGCGTAAAAAGAAGACCAAAGATTCGAGAGTAAAAGAAGGCGAAACTTACCTAGAATACTCTGTATTTGGATTAAATGCATAAAAGTGTCACATCACTAACAAATCGAACGCTCTTCAAATATGCTTAATTACACATTTTTAGTTGATCAATGATGCACTAAAAAATAAAATAAAAAACAATAAAAAAAATTAGGTAAACAGAAATAGGATAAATTGCTATTTTGTTAAATTCAAAGCAAAAGGCATATGTTTGTCTCATATCAAATAAGACAATAGGAAAGAAAGGAAGTGTCCCTTAGAGTGCTTTGAGCTTATGTTCACTTATTTAACAATTCAGTCTTACCAACAAAAATACAGGGCAAAAATAAATAGTCAGAAAGATTCCGCTCTATTTTCCATGATGCAGAAAATTATATATTTTGTAAGTTTTATGTAGAAGTGAACTGTGATCAATTTTTCTGGCGTGCGATATATTGCTAATACCAAGCTTATGTAAAGATTTATCTTCAATTGTTTTACTTGATCTATAGGTACTTAACAAGATCCGTAATTTAAAAATATCTCCGAACTCCCAGTATTCATGGCGCGGAGTACAATCAAAGTTGCAAGTGAAAATGACGTCACATTACCGGCTGAAGAAACACTGGATTTTGATGCCGATAATTTAAGAGGTGAGGGAAAATGACTTGATCCAGGTTCATTGATAGTAAATTCTACTCCTTTATCCCTGTTACAATATCTTAAGGATACGATTTTACCTCTATTGCGTTATTTTTGGCTATGCTTTCGGTGGGAAATCTTGGCCAGCTAGGCGTCCGTTTGTTTCAAGCAGCGGCGAAGAAGTCTAAATACGGCATTCATTAATCGGATTCGATCTTTTCAATTTTGAGGCAAATGCTGAAAGCTAATTTACACCCAGATAAAATGACCGAAAAGCTGATTTTGCAAATGTGGAATGTATTATCAGGGCACATGATGCTAAAGTGTAATGCTTCAAAAGGCAAACATTTCTTTGTTTTCCTCTTTTCATCGTTTCCTTTACTCGTAGTAAAAATGCTGTGTTTGTTTTCATGCTGTGCATTATAATAAATCAAGTATTCAAAAGTATTTTTACTCGCACACCGCTGGCCTTGAAATGTCACGTGACGAAGCCAAAAAAACCGGGGTGGGAAATTTTTGGTAAAGCCTTGTTTTTAACTAGCGACGCAAGCACAAGCCCAAGCACAAGCACAATCACGCAAAAAGGACAAATTTTGATCCTTGTGCTTGTGCTTGCGCAAGCACTAGCACGAGCATCAAAATGCAATGCGCTTGTGATTTTGCTTGCGTTGAAGCCGTTTTCACGGTGAAATAAGACCTGTTGTCCTTGCGCTTGTGCTTGCGCTTTTGCTTGCGTCGCTAGTCTAAACCAGGCTTAATCAGATACGCAATTCATACTCACTTTACGGCTCAGCGAAGAAAGGAAAGCAAATTAAACGCTATGTACTCAGACACGGTATGGTCATTGAGACAAAATATACAAACAGGTCTTTTGTTTTTAGCAATAGCTGAGGTTTTCAAAAATCAAGGTAATGAGGAATACAGAAGAAAAGGTTTTATCAACGCTATTCACTTTTACACAGAAGGAATTAAAGTGAAATGCAAAGATGAAGAACTAAATGCCCAACTGTACAGTAACAGGGCCATAGCAAACTTCAAACTAGGTAAGAATTGTTTTTATGTTATGCAATTATCTTCACATGAAATCTGATTGACATTTTAGAGTGCATCGTTTCCTTTTGTAATCTGTGAATTCCTTGCTTCGTAAATACTGTACATTACAGTTCAGTTTTATCTCATAGCTGGTGATGCAGGCGTTTTTGATAGGTGAACGTTTGATACGTTTGTTCGCGTATTTGGCCGTGTAGTTGCAAACACAAAGGGTTTAGAGGTAATCCCTATTTCATATATCGCTGCACAATCAGAAATCGAGAATACGAAATATTCACCAGTTATGGTTGAATTACGTTAAGCAATACATTTGATCTTTTAATTGGGGAAGTTTTCAAAAGTTTTTGTGGAATATTTATTTTCATAAACGCAGAATTTCAGGATTTTGGATCATCGGAGAATTGGTTATAAAAACACGAACAGGAAAGCATTTTAGACTTCCATAACAGTTTGGCTTGACGCTGACAAATGATTTATTGGTTTCCGGGCTGTAGGCCAGTACTAGACGCTTGTATTTGTTCACTGTATGTAACATTCCGGCTTTTGTTACACTGAGGTAGTTATTTATTAGTGTCGGTATTTATTAGTTTACTTTTATGGAATCCTTCAATTTTTTGCACTGTGTTGTGATGTCCAATCTCAACAAATAACAATTTTAGAATACATAATTTTTTATATTGCTGTTTCCAGGGGCCAGTGCGTGTGTTGAGCTGAATCAGTTTGAAGAAGCCATCACGTGGTGTGATAAGGGGTTAGCAGTATCCTTTGAAGATATTTCATCAACCTCGGCCAAAAGTCAGAAGTACGTCTGCTTGAATAAGACATAACATATGGTAAACTCTGGCTGGGTTATTGCCTAACAACGTCGTGGGAGACGTGGTAGTATAGTCTAGTGGTTAGCGTGCTGATGTCGCGTTACTTTTTAGCGCCAGAATGTAAATGATTGTACCACGATATTCAATGTACATGGTGATCACAAATGACATGAAACAAAGAACTACCAAGTCAACAAACAACCTCGAGCGAGAACAATAGCTCTTACCGGCACGGGAAAATTCGATCGCCACGTTTTCATTACCATTTTCGTAATGGTTCGATTTCACAACAAACACCGCATGTCGACAAACAAGAACCGTCCCGGAGACATTTTCGCTGCTAGGCACAACTTAGGAAACTTCTTCTACTGCTGTAAAAAAGAAACCAAAATCTCCTACTAGCCACCATGTTGTTTTTGTTGTTGATATTGTTTTGACAAGTTCAGAATGAGAGCACCTTAGAAGCATCCGCTAACTACCGCCCCGATGATTGCTTTGCAAGTTGCGAGCACATCGCTCATATTTCATATAAGAGAATGTATGGAAAGTTGCTCCCCCACTACCTCCCTCCCCCCGTCTGTGCTTGATATGACAATTGACCTTTTTCTTATTTGACAACCTTTGATGGCCAACATCCGATCTGGTAATTGTATTAGCCATAAATAGTATTCTGGAGTTTATGAGCACATTAACGCAATTTTGTGCGTGACGTAAACCTTACAGGGAAAACCCATGACAACGTATCTTTAAAGTTACTATTAAATCTTAACTCGAAGAAGATTGACAAAAATAACAAGACCTTGTTAGGATTAAGGGCCAGCGCCGTCAAAGAGCTAACGAAAGTGCCAGTAACTCAAACTTTGAAATGCAAGGTAAGTTTAAATCGGCCATACTGTAGCCTGAATACAAAGGTAACGTCATTTGGACAAACAGAGCAATGCATAATGAGGTATTTCCTCTGTCCCCTGAAAAATCCTATCTTGCTTTTAGTAAATAATCCTAACAAGTCATATGGTGTGACTAGATTCACAACCAGTTCTCTGAAGAGCTTCGCTACAAATTAACAAATTGTTCATGCTTGATAACGGTACATCCGGAATTTTGAACTAATGACAGTTTTACTGAGATTAAAAAAATGCGTTAAACAACCATGATATAATTATAAATATTTTAGGGGACCTTTTATCTAATAGGATGAAGACACGAAAGACTTCCTTGAAACAGCACAAAACAATGCTGTGAATGAAAACGAAGACACTGCGTCTGCTGATAAAGCAATGGATTACGATGATGACAGCTTAAAGGTAAATGAGAACAAACTCATAGGCAAAATAATTAGAGCAGTTTTCAATTGAGTGTCGTAAAACCAAAACCAAAGTAATTACTCTGGCCAATCATAAAGGACACAGACAATCCAGTGAACCAATGAAAATTTGAAGCAAATACAAGTATCAGGCACGAAGCGCGGGAAAACGTGCGCGAGCGAGACAGGATTGGTTTTGGTTTTAGTTCTGATTGGCTGAGAAAGTGGCGCGAGATTTTTAAACCAATCACTAAGCGTAGTAATGCTAAACCAAAGCAAACGCAAATTACTTTCGACACTCAAGTGAAAACCGCTCTATACAGAAATGTGAATTTATTTTATTTGACAATTTAGGGTATAGTTTTGCTATAGGGTTTAGGCGAGCCTGTATGGCCAGGCAAAGTACAAATGACGAGTAAAAATTCTTGCAACCGTGAATACTACCCACTAACAAGTAGATTTATTTACCCAAATCTTGGCCTTCAACCACCTTTTTTCCGCATGGTCAGAAGAAATTTTTAAAAAAACTACTTATAATACGATGATGATATGGTGATGATGACGATAGATTTTTGTTCGGCTTTGAACTTCTGAATAAAGGAACTAATAAAATGCGGTGGGAAGCTAAGTGGATCATATATTGTTATAAATAAATAAGTTGATGCGACGACCCTGACGCGGGGGTGAGGGGGGGGGGGGGGGGGGGGGGGGGGGGGGGGGGGGGGGGGGGGGGAGGGGGAGGAAAATATGTGGAAAAAAAAATAAAATAAGTCATATGTTCCAACATATATTTATATAACATTTTTTTGTTTAGAAAAAGCAGAGGTCTGCAAGAATAAAGGAAATTACGAGTACAGCAAAAAGAATTTAAGAAATGCCATTCACTTCTACACGGAAGGAATAAAAGTGAACTGCAAGGATGACGAACTGAATGCCAAACTGTACAGCAACAGGGCCATAGCATATTTGCATTTGGGTAAGAGTAGTAAGAGAGCTTCCTTGATCCTTCCCTTCCTGCACCTATTAGTGTTGTGTTTTCTTAACTTCATAATCTGCAATGCCTATGTTCGCTCTGTTAGGGAAGGACCAATTAAAAAGTTTTAACAGGGAATTGGGGAATTACAAAAAACTGTGGACGGGAAAACTTGCGCGAAAAAAAAATATTCACAGCGGCAACAAAGAACAATGTTGAGATGTTGGACAAAAACCGGTTCGTGCAGGTTGAGAACTCCCCTTCCCACTCAAATGTTTAAAATGGAAAAATCAATAGGATGCAATTCTTTTTCACCCATGCATTTCCCGTTGTGACTACGAGAAGATCATTTTGTAAGATGCTGCAATTTTTTTTACTTGCAATACAAGGTACATATCGATATTTTTTACAAGACATGAACTCGCGACCAGTCAAGACAACAGTCAAGATATCAGTCAAGATTAGTGCCTTTGATCTCGTCCATAGAAGCATAAACAATTGAACAATTGTAAACACCTATTATCGCCAAACAATGTAAATATATTGTTAAGCAGACAGGTTAAGAAAACAAATGAACTAAGGGCATTGTCTTGATGTACTACTAAAACAATTCATTACAATGTGAAAGTTATTTATGGAAATCGGTAAGGAGGCTACATATACAGTTAAACTAATATATAATGTTTGGAGCAGCTGAGAATGTATAATTAAAATAACGACAGCGGAATCGTAAAGTTATATTTAATAATTAGTTTTACTTTATGGTTATATGTTATATCTTTGCTAGGGAATTATGAAAATTCACTAAGTGATGCGAGGGCTGCCACTGACTTACAACCAACTTTCCTTAAGGCAATTGAGAGAGGTAAGCCATAATCTCCAGCGGTTTATTTTAATATTTTTTCTCCATCCATTTGCCAGGAACATTGACTAAATTGCTTATATTTTGACTTATACAACGATTGCTCAGAGACTGTGTATTGTGTATACACATATTGTGTATTAAATTCAATAGTTAAAATACAAAAAGGTTCATTACGGTTTGTGATATCAATTCGAGCAGTACATCGCAGCCTTAAAAACTGCTGCAAAACTTTTTACTTGAACTATGTGATAAAATACAACATAATATTGAGAAATTAGCATCGTCATAAATCTGCGTCCTTTTTGTATGGCCTGGGGTGGATCGACAGATTTGGCTTTAAAAAGCGGACGGATTGTGGATTTTTGCGATACCTAGCTACATTGAACGGATTCGCAGATTTCCAAAATACAGCGAATCGCGGATTAGCTGAGAATTTTGGCCTGGATTCCGGCCTCTTCATGTCAGGAAGTTTGGATCGTGAATACTAAACGAAGTATGGATCACTTTGGTCGGTCTTTGTCTGTAACGAAACTTTTTTAAAACAATTGGCATAAAAAAGTCAAAAAACAGCATTTACTGTCCGTCGCAGTGAAACTATACCACACAAATATTTCAAGTAATGCGGATTCGGATTTGAACGAAAATAGTGTCGGATTTACGAATTTACTGAAAAATAGCACGGATCGGCGGATTTCCGTACCCCTATTCACCCCCCTATCATGATCATATGGTGATATTTAAAGAGGTTGAGTTAGTCAGTGACCATTCGTTTTATTTATTTATTTATTTATTTACATAGGAGCGAGTGCCAGTATGAAGCTAAATCGTTTCGAAGAAGTTATTACATGGTGTGATAAAGGGTTAGCAGTATCCTTTACAAGCAAATTATTTATGCCTATGATTCAATTTGCACAGTCGATTACCATCACCTTTGGTTATAAACCTTATATCTACCGTCAGTAAGCAACGGCCAAGTGAAATACTAAAGGTGCGCTTATTCACTGCTTATTGATTAGATTTCCTTGCGTGCATGACTTGTTCCTTTTTTCGTAAAACAAAATAGAGTATCTTTTATTAAGAATGCAGTTTTTAAATTGATCATTATGAACGTAACCAGGACTACAGCAGCCAAGTGCAAACCTGGTTCACTGAAGGAGCTTGATCGGTTAAAAAAAAAACTTCGTTCGTTGTATTATATGCGTGGCAAAGGTCAGTTGCGTGACTTTGCAATTGTTGAAGAAGATCTATAGACTTCTTTGTCCACTTGTGAAAATTACATCCCAATTGCGGTTACATTTCTGAACTCAAATAAAGATTGACAGGAATAACAAGAAGTTATTGGAGTTAAGGATCAGGTCTGTTAAAGAACAAAACAAGCAGCAGAAACCCGACAGAGATAACACAGAAAAGAATTTGGAAAGTCATGCTGAGAAAGGCACGGTAAGGTTGCTGGAGTTTCTGATCGCAGTTTTACTAGTTTTTTTACATACGTTGGTAGCTGTAAACAGGGCTCAACCATTAGAAACTCTTGTCGGTAATCGGACTATGATCCAACAAAGGAAAAGTCACAGGCGCTCTAACAAAACCCTTGTCATGTTCAATGCATTTTTGCAAGCATTTCAACTGGATGTTTTTGTGTGGGAAAAGTTTTGAAGTTTTTGTCAGATTGTTTATTTTGCTTGCCTTTCTCAGCAGCATCGTTAGTCGGTGCGATAACCTGGATTACGGATTGCCGAGTTTAAAAAATGTTTACTGTGAAAGACACTGTTATAAAAAGAGTAACAACGAAAACACGATAAAGTAAACCTGAAATTAACACGATTCTACAAAGACAACAAATGCGCTCGTTCAAAATACCGTCCTGTACTAACATATGACAAATGTATGATTTAACACCCTCCCTTTTAACAAAAATATAAAATAATAAAAAATGAAACAATAATAATAATAATAATAATAATCGTAAGAGCAGAGATTTAGAAAACGATTTTATAATGAAATTAAACGCTAAAATGTTGTTAAAATTCATTTTAAAACTTTAAAAACTTTAAAAAAGAAGACGACGTTTCGGCGCTACTCTACGCCATTATCAAGTCAAAAGAAGTGATAGTTAAAATAAGAATATATATAACGTGAAACAATAAAAATAGTTGTGTGTCCTATGGGCATATATATTAAACAGAACAAATGTCGGAAAAAAATCAAATGCCCCGAGCGGGATTCGAACCCACGATGGCTTTTACAAATCCAGACGGGCTTGTGCTTTCACGACTCTGCCAAAGCGAGTCCTCACTTCGTTGGCTGGTGTAATAGTGCACTCTGCTTCACTGTTGACTGACCTTTCCGCGAACTGAAGTGTCCGTTCGTCAGAGGCCCTTTGTTGTTGTTGTTGTTGTTGTTGTTGTTGTTGTTGTTGTGTGGTTTTGTGCAGCCGCTAGTCTATGCCGGTTCTGGATATTTGGTTCTGGACTATGTGTTGACGAGTAGGCATAAATAGATTGTCTCGCAACTTTTGCAACTTTTTGTTTCCGCCTGGCATTTTTTTTTTTTGATTTTTAAATTTAACTCATTTTTTTTTTTTTTTTTTTTTTTTTTTTTTTTTTTTTTTTTTTTTTTTTTTTTTTTTTTTTTTTTTTTAAAAAAAAAAAAATTCTGACGAGGATGTTTGCTGAACTGTTGTGATGATTGCAACTGCTTCCGAGAAGGAGTGAACGACCCACATATGGTGGACAGTGGTTGTGCTTATGGTTGGTCGTCCTTACAGGGGTCAGAAAATTGTGTCTTGTCACTTGGTTGCTGGAACATATAGGTCGTTGCATGAGGTGGTGGGGCTGCGGCCAAACTGATCTGCGTTCTATTTCTGCGCATCTCTCCGCTATAAGGAGTGACAACAGTGTATGTGAGGACACTTTTTTACACGTTGAGGCCATGAGGCCAGGCAGAATGCTCATGCTTAGGATTGGGTTTGGCATATGCCAACTAGCCAGGTAGAACTTCTTCTTATGCCTTTTCTCCCAGATTTCTGTAATAATATTGTTTTGCTCTGGTTTAACGTGCACCTATTTCGGTTTTGACTGCAACAGGATGCATGTGCGACTTCAGGCTCCAGAAACGTCGGTGTGATTGGAAAAATGACCCTTGTTCGTCGGAATAGGAACAATTAAGCTGGCGAGTGTTCCTGTACCCGTTGAGGGGTATTTTTGTAGTCCAGAAGTATTAAATGGATATCCTTTTACCCTGTTCTTCTTTTGATACATCCCCTTGACAATCTTCACAGCCGCTTTGGCTCTGCCTTTTCCTTGTGTCCGGAATGGGGATGAGGTTACATGTTCAAACTTATATTCAGATGCAAACCACATGTACTCAGTGCTGGTAAACTGCGGACCATTGTCTATGATTAGGCGCTCAGATATACCGACCCTCGCAAAGTGCGGTTTGGTCAGCTGCACTACTGTTGCAATGAGTGTGTTGGGCAGTACATCGATTTCGACTCAATCACTTTAATGGCAGATCGTGACCAGATGCCACTTTCCTTCTCACATGAGGATATCTTGGCTAACCACCCGTGGGCTGTCTAGTGTATCATGGCTAAGCATGGGTTTTTTTGGGGCTCGACTAGCGCGCACTGGGTATGACACGCACTCGTTCTTGATATCTAAAGTCGTTCATGGCCGGGAGAGGCACACCTTGGCTCTTCCAATGCATGAGCCTACTCCAAAATGCGTTCTGTGGGCTTTCTCAAGCATGGCTGGTCGGAATGACTGCTTTGCTGGCCTTTATACACTATGCTGTCTAACACCGAGAGTTCACCTTTGAATTTGAAATTAGGTCAAACCAATGGACCCACACCTGTTTTGGCACTTGGCCAGCCAGTCATTATGAGAAGAGATACCTTTTGCAGTTCTGGATCATAGCATACTGCTCCTGTAACTTTTTTTGATCCCTTGGAGATACCAGAACTTTCCAAAGCCATTGCTTCTAACTCCACTTGAAATATCTGTTTTACAGATGTTAGGGACCGGTCATTATTTATGAAGAGGGGGGAAGGGAAAAAGAAGGGGGGGGGGTCAAGGCTATTTTAGAGTGGCTAAAGGGGGGGGGCTAAAATGTTTTATAAAGAAGTTAAGGGGGGATCAGCAGTTTGAGGTGGGTAAAACAGTTAAATAGAAGAGTGCAAACACTATAAGTGAAACAGTGACGCTAAATTGTACAATTTTATGCTATTTCTATTGTTTTCGTTTGTTTAAACTCCACTATTATGTACAAATTTTGTGATTTGTATTTTACAGAAATACTGTTTCCAATCTAAACTCCATTGTTATCTCCAATTTTAGTTAAATAAAGACCCGGGGGGTACTCCCAATAATGGCCTATACGGGGAGGCCTCGCCCGAAAGGGGTACCTTTTTCAGGCTTCAGGTATATAAAAGGGTAGGGATTTCACGAGTTTACGTATATGAAAGGGTATGGAAATCTGTCATTTGGCTATTTAAAATGGCCTTTAATTAAAATATTTCGAACAGACGCAATTTATGGCTGTATTATTATAATTTATTAAGCGCTACATAAAAATGACAAGAAAACGTCCTATTTTAAGTCCACGCCATGTCTCTTAGGTATATGAAAGGGGTACCTTTTTTCAGTTAAAGGTATACGAAAGGGGTACAATTTCTGTCAAAAATGGTATATAAAAGGGTAAGGGGTTGAACTTGGGGCGGAGCCTCCCCGTATAAACTTTTCGAGAACCCCCCCCCTCTTTATTTAACTAAAATTGGAGATAACAATGGAGTTTAGATTGGAAACAGTATTTCTGTAAAATACAAATCACAAAAGTTGTACATAATAGTGGGGTACTCCCAATAATGGCCTATACGGGGAGGCCTCGCCCGAAAGGGGTACCTTTTTCAGGCTTCGGGTATATAAAAGGGTAGGGATTTCACGAGTTTACGTATATGAAAGGGTATGGAAATCTGTCATTTGGCTATTTAAAATGGCCTTTAATTAAAATATTTCGAACAGACGCAATTTATGGCTGTATTATTATAATTTATTAAGCGCTACATAAAAATGACAAGAAAACGTCCTATTTTAAGTCCACGCCATGTCTCTTAGGTATATGAAAGGGGTACCTTTTTTCAGTTAAAGGTATACGAAAGGGGTACAATTTCTGTCAAAAATGGTATATAAAAGGGTAAGGGGTTAGAACTTGGGGCGGAGCCTCCCCGTATAAAACTTTTTCGAGAACCCCCCCCCCCCCCGGGAATAAAGAATCCAGACCTATCTGCTTTAATATCTGGTTTGACTGAAATAATTTGTTTTTACATAATTGATTATCACTGCAATAGCCCAAGAAGTAATAAAACATGATATAACAACAAGAAAGTAGTTCTTTTGCAACTTTAGGAAAATCATTGGAAAAGAATTATATTTTGCATGGTTATTACATTTGTGTTTACCATGAGAGCATAATTTGTAAAAACTATCACTTTTCCAAAGTTAAGGAGTTAATAATTGAGGTATGTTTACTATACACATAACTCATCCAAAATTTGCCCTATTGCTGGAAGAGTAGCCATAGCGAAGAAGCCTTGGCTGACTAAGTGTTGATCCAGCCTTTGTGCATCAGAACAAGTGTGCAGTTAAGATTGTATGTAACATGCATTTAATAATTACTTAAGGCATATAAAGGGAGATATGAGGTGAGGGGGGGGGGGGGGGTCATCACGTAAATATTGAATAAAGAAGGGGGGTCACTTCCTACTTACATGGCCTAGAAGGGGGGAGCTTTCAGAAATTTTGATCTTTCCATTATTTTTTCCCTCCCCCCCCCTCTACATATATGATGACCGGTCCCTTATGGAAATCTGTGGGAGAGGAGCTCTGGATAGGGTGTCGCCTATTACTTGTTGTGCTCTTTTCATATACGTTAGTACAAATGACTATCGTTCGAGTCTCATGCGCATGGCTTGTAGTCTTAGTGGTGCTGTTGAGAGGTTTTTTGAAGATACTTTCTAGTGGCTAATGCTATCCTTATGTACTAACTTTCGCAAGTCCGTAAAGTAGACTGTAAAGAAGGCCATTTATCAAACGCCAAGCATATAGCAAGACACTCATTTTAAATCGCAGCGTATCTATGTTCAAGGAGTAAAATGCCACTGGTTGATTATTCTGCAAGAGCGCTCCACAAGCAGACGCATCCACCAGACGCATCCACCTGAAGGGTTACGAGCAAAAACACTGTGAAATAACACAAAACAGGGGCAAAACAAGGGCAGGGGAATGAGCAATTCTCGTAACCAAAGGCTTGAACATATCACTTAATTTTGGACAGAATCTTGCAGGAAATTAGGCATACGCTAAACAACATGTAGGTCTGCAGGTTTGGGCACTCTTGAGATTGCTTCGACCATGAGTGGAGCTGGGCTAACAAACCCAAAAAATCCTTCGATCATGCCTGTCACTTGAAATCCCGAGTACCCCCCCGGGTATTGTTAACGGGTAAACACTACTGCAGGGATCCGATTTTAAAAAACGCGTTGCGTGACTCTCTCAACTAGTTCTTATTCGCCGGAATTTATAGACTCAGGAGTAAGTTTAACGTGAATGACGTGTCAGAAAACCTTTTTCCGACTACTAGATAACAAATAATACATAAAACTGTTCAGTGCGTAAGTATGCAAAGTGATAGTTTGCCTCATGTGACAGGGTCCTGATATAGTAGGTCGGGGCCTGATATGATAGGTCAGGGCCTCGTATTGTAGGTCGGGGCCTGGTATTGTATGTCGGGGCCTCATATGGGGGGGGGGGGGGGGGACTGATATGGTAGGTTACGTTCCAAATCTATTAGCAGGGCTGAGTTGGAATCCCATAAAAATCGCCTTTTGGTTTTTGAACCTCTGCTTCGTTGGGTTCAGCTTACGTTTCACTAATTGCATTCGTAGCAGTAAATTGTAAAGATTCTCATCATGATCCTTCTCGGTCTCCTTCTGTGTTTTTTCACATCCATAAATAAGACCATCTTAAGCAATGTTGCAGATACCTTTTAATCCTCGGGTCCGCTTGAGACTCCGTTGGGCAGTCAAAGACACTGGTAACTGCCAAAAGGAATATAGAGGGGTCTGGCAGACCAAGTTTGATTTGTGTTCTAGAAGTATGCTGGTGAAATTAAAACATCTCATCTGCAGCTGAAAAATACTTCGCACCGTTTAGTTGAGGCAAGATGTCCTCAATGCGGGAAAATGAATACATGGGGACTCTTGTTGCTTTGTAAAAGTCGTGCCAAGTGCAGCGTACCCCCCCCCCCCCCCCTAGAGTACATTAATGAATTGATTTTCTGAAATGTGAATCCGTTATTAAATTTCAAAAATAAGTAAGCACCGATCTGGCCGATCACTGTTCGATTTAAAATTCAGTTTCTAATTACAGGCATCCGTGTTCACGCTTGAAAGATGCAACAGATGGTAAGACAAATTCAATTCCTCGCCTTTCCTTTACTTAAAATCGGGTGGCTGTGATCAGAAACTAAATTTTAGTACGAACATTGATCAGCGCTTATGCGTGTTTAAAATTGTCTTACAAATTCAAATTTTAAATAATCAGTTCATAAATGTACTCTGGGGGGGAGGCGCTTCACGTATTTGATGGGTCTATACAGATTCTTAATTTGTCCTTTTTCTCTCTAATCTCTAAACCGTTTTATGCTTTTTACTTTCTATTGTTATCTTTTATTGCATTTTTAACATTTAATATATTAATGTAAAAGTATAGAGACAATAGTATGCCATGCAAAGGCCGCGTCTTTTTCTCCCAAGGCATGCTGGGGCAAGCTATAACAAATGCATAATATAATAAGTCCTGTTTGCATAATAACTCTAAACACGCTGCATTTCGAACTACATTTGAACTTCTTTTTTAATTTAAAAGAACGACAACCACACCAACTTTTAAATTGTTTTCGAAGCTGTCTAATATCAAATATAATTAAGTCATTTAAATCATTTGTTTATCTGTCAGGTCAATAACAATAATAATAATAATAATAATAATAATACTAATAATAATAATAACCTCTTGCATTTATAATTAATGCAGATGACATGCAGTTCGAAAGAACTGCAAATGGCAAAGCAGAAGCAGATCGTTCTTGTAAAAACATGCCATTATTTTCTTTTTCAGGTGGGTGATTTAAAATGTCCAAATGCCAAAAACGTGAGTGACAAGAATGGAGAAGCGCTTAAAAGCGCTTAAAAGCGCTTAATATGGCAATCGTGGAAATGGAAGTCTCGGCGATTTCAGTAAAGCCAGAGACTACTACGAATTGTGTCTTAAAATCGCCAAAACTGTAGGAGACAAGGCTGGCGAAGGAAGTGCCTATAGCAATATTGGAGAAGCTTTTTATTGTCTCGGTGATTTCAGATACGCCATAGACTTCTGCGAATTGAGTCTTAAAGTTGCTAATGAAATAGGAGACAGGGCCTGCGAAGGCCGTGCTTATGGCAATCTTGGAAATGCTTTTCGTAAACTCGGTGATTTCAGAAAGGCCATTGACTACCTCAAACTGTGTCTTAAAATCGCTAAAGAAGTAGGAGACAAGGATCTCGAAGGACGTGCTTATGGCAATCTGGGAAATGCTTTTAGTGATCTCGGTAATGTCAGAAAAGCCTTAAACTTCCACGAATTGTGTCTTAACATCGCAAAAGAAGTAGGAGACAAGGCTGGCGAAGGAACTGCTTATGGCGATATTGGAAATTGTTTCCATCGTCTCGGTGATTTTAGAAAAGCCATTGATTACACCAAATTGCATCTCAAAATCGCCAAAGCAGTAGGAGACATAGCTGGCGAAGGAAGGGCTTATGGCAATCTTGGAAATGCTTTTCTACGTCTCGGTGCTATCAGAGAAGCCATTGACTACTACGAATTAGATATTAAAATCGCCAAAAAAGTGGGAGACAAGGCTGGCGAAGGAGCTGATTATGGTAATCTGGGAAATGCCTTTAGTAGCCTCGGTGATTTCAGAAAAGCCATTGAGTACTTTGAATTGCGTCTGAAAATCGCAAAAGAATTTGGAGACATAGCTGGCGAAGGAAGGGCTTATGGCAATCTTCGAAATGCTTTTCTACGTCTCGGTGCTATCAGAGAAGCCATTGACTACCACAAATTGGATGTTAAAATTGCCAAAGAAGTAGGAGATAAGGCTGGCGAAGGAGCTGCTTATGGTAATCTGGGAGTTGCCTTTAAAAGCCTCGGTGATTGCAGAAAAGCTATTTACTACTTTGAATTGGTTGTTAAAATCGCAAAAGAAGTAGGAGACAAGGCTGGCGAAGGAATCACTTATGGTAATTTTGGAAATGCTTTTTTTCGTCTCGGTGATGTTAGAAAAGCCACTGACTACTTCCAATTACACCTTTAAATTGCCAAAGAAGTAGGAGATAAGGCTGGCGAAGGACGTGCTTATAGCTCTCTTGGAGATGCTTCTCTATTTCTCGGCGATTTTAGAAAAGCCAAAGACTACTACGAATGGAATCTTAAAATCGCCAAAGAAGTAGGAAACAAGAATGTGGAAGCCGCATCCTATCATCAACTCGGTTACTGGTTTGAATCACAAGGTTTCTTACCCAAAGCCTTAGAATATTATGAACGTAGCGTAAGATTATTCAACCATGTGAGAAACCTTCTTCAAAGTAAAGATGAGTGGAAAATTAGCTATAGAAATGAAGTTAACTCTGCCTACACTGGTTTATGGAGAGTACTGTTAAAGCAAGGCAAGGTGGCTGAAGCTTTGTGTGCTGCTGAGAAAGGACGAGCCCAAGCTCTTACTGATCTTATGTTATCCCAATTTGGCATTCGAGAAATTCAGTCCATGTCACAGGAAGAAGAAGACGAGTATTATTTTCAACTGAATCGCTCCATTCCATCAAGTACAGTGTTTCAGGCATTTAACAGTGTTACGATGAATCTCTGGGTTTTCTCAAAAGGCGAACCTGTTCATTTCGGACAGAAAAGCATTGGCGAGGCCTGTTCTCTTTTGGATGATGCCACCCCTTTTGGCCAGTCCTTAATACATACTACCTATAAACAAATTGGCGTTCGTTCTCAGGTTATATGCGAGAATCGTTCTATGGATCCTTTAAGAGAAAATCGTTACAAAGCGGATGAGAAGTCCGATGAAGAAAACTGTCAACCTTTTGTTCAACAAGAGAGTTCTTTGACACCTTGTATAATATCTTGTTTCAGCCTATTGCCGACTTGATTAATAGTGGTGAGCTAATCATTGTCCCACATGGACCACTGTGGCTAGCACCTTATGCTGCATTGATGGATGCGGATTCCAAATACCTGTGTGACTCATTTAGAATCCGGTTGATTCCTTCGTTGACAAGTTTGAGACTGATTGCAGACTGCCCAGACGACTACCACAGTAGGAGTGGTGCATTACTTGTGGGAGATCCATGGGTAGAAGAAGTAACCAACAGCAAGGGTGAAAAATTCCTGGATCCTCTTCCGTTCGCAAGAAATGAAGTAGAAATGATCGGAAAAATTCTCAACGTGACGTCTCTGATTGGAAAGAAAGCAACGAAACGCGAGGTGTTAAAAGATCTCGGTTCAGTTGCTTTAGTTCACATTGCAGCACATGGTCGCATGGAAACTGGTGAAATTGCTCTAACTCCAGACACAGAGCGAACATCCTCGATCCCTACGAAGGAAGATTACATTTTGTCAATGGCAGATGTGCTTGGGGTTAAACTACGAGCACGTTTAGTAGTCCTAAGTTGCTGCCACAGCGGTCGAGGAGAGATCAAAGCTGAAGGTGTGGTCGGTATTGCACGTGCCTTCATGGGGGCTGGTGCTCGTTCTGTTCTTGTGTCACTCTGGGCGATCGATGACGAGGCCACGCTGGAGTTTATGAAAATTTTCTACCATCACCTTGTGGAAGGAAGAAGTGCCAGCGAGTCTCTGAACAAGGCCATGAAACATCTCAGAGAATCAGACAAGTACAGTGATGTAAGATACTGGGCGCCTTTTGTACTGATTGGTGACGACGTCACTCTGGACTTTTCTCAGACGGAATGAGTAAGTAAAAACGTTCTGTTCACCTTTACGATAAACTGTAATTTTCTAAACAATTGTGCTGCTTGTTTATTTTCAGACATACATATTTGTTGTTTCCTTATATGAAAAGATTCAAACTTTTATGCAAAATAGCAACTTACCAAAATTGCGTCTGCTAGCTATCATAGTTTTCTGTCTTCCACCCTGTCTCACCCATTAAAGCCGTGTGAATTTCGAGACGTTCAAAACTATAAAAACACATTTTAAAGGAGCAAGAAGGCATTCTGATTTATGTTATTTGTTTATTTTCTCAATAATAATTCGTTTTTAGTAACACGACTCGACAATTGGGTTATAGCCAATTTTAAGATTTAAAGTAAGCCCTGTTCCTCTGACTTCTTGTAAGTTCCCAACTTTTACTAAATTAATTCCCTCACAAACTGAGGCTCTGGAACGAAAAACGATAAATTTACATTTCTTTAAAACTGATTACTATTTATAAGTATTACTTTGTTTCTGTTTCAGTTTTCAAAAAGAATGTCGACAAGCGCCCCAATTTGTCGTCAGAGTTTCTTTAAAGTGGAGTAGACTGGCGTAACAGTGAAACCTGTGACGTGACAGCAATCTTGAGCATAAGAGTGACTGTTGAGTGTTCTCAAACCCAATTGTTACCTTTGTTGTGCTAACAGCTGTTAAAAAAATAGTTCATTTACTTTGTAGCCAAGTAAGCGGGCTTAGGGTGATTGATATAACAGAACTTTCTTAGGAGGAAGTTGATTGCATTACGACTTTAACCATTTGGATAGTTAACCTTTAGCTTCTCGATACACGTTTGCGTAATGCAGGTCAGCTCACGTGTGAGCTTAAGTTGCCTTATTATATTGGGTGATATATTTCAATTTCAGAGAGTTAGGAAACAATCCAGTTTGTTAAAAATTCCAGAAACTGTTTTCAAGCAGCCTAACTCAAAATTGTATGGATATGAATTGAAGAGACTCTGAATTAGGTTAAAATTCCCAGAACGATCCGAAGCAACAGAATTGTACCTTTTGTGGTGCTGTCGTTAAGTGTAATGATTATTTCTCGATGTATATATTTTTTTACGTAGTTCAGGTCAATTCATTTCAATTTTGTCATTTTCTTGTTTCTACTACGGTTTAGCAATTGACAAATAAATGAAGTTAACACACAAAACCCAGATAGTTAAAAAATGCAGAAACTGCTTTCAAGATATGAATCATCAAGAGTGCATAATTAGGTTAAAATTTCCAGAAAGATACGAAGCAACAGAATTGCGCCTTTTGTTGTGCTGTCGTTCAATTGTTTTATATTATATATCATTTATGTAGATCTCGTAAATAAGTAAGTAGAAAATAGGAAATAATAATAAATAGTGAGATAAATAAATAATAAATAATAAAAAAAGTGAGAATTCGGAAAATATTAACACAAGCATAGAAGTTCAGTGTTTGAAGATTTTCTGAGCCTTCGTAAAATTATCTTTCACTTTTTTACATTTACATTTGTATATAATTTTGTCAAAAATGGTTCGTCCGCGCCGGGTATTTATACACATATTCCTCAACATTACACAAATAAACAGTGCAAATATCACCGAGATCTAACAATTTTATACTTAAAAATTGCAAGGACAGCGAAATTAGCAAATGAAAGAGCAAAATATGCGTTCGACGCTTTGTTTTTGCGACGCCATATTTGAATGGTTATAGGTAGACTGCTGTTCAATGTGTTCAAGGCCGTATCGTTACGATTGCTCCACGAAAAAACACGAAAAAATACGGATATTTCCGACCACTGTCGGAGAAAACATTGCGCATATAATTGCGGCGTAAACAAATCGATACACTCAAGCTGCGTTTTGTCTGGGCTCTGCGAGGGTCGGATATCAAGACAGCTTCTTCGTGGGCTTAAGAAGGATTAAACAAAAGCCATATATACAGTGAATGCTTTCGAATTATATTTGAAGATGAAATACGAAAGAAGTTTGCTGTCTTTGACTGAAATTCTACTGGAACTGCGTAGATACCGATTCATGCAACATTGCATACCAGGCTAACCATCTACGTACATCAGCAATAGATGGAGACCAGATTTGTGCTTGAGAGTTGCGAGAGTTGTTTTTAGCTTGCAAGGAAGATTTGTTTCAAATAATAAATGCTAATAACGTTGGATTTTGCCTTTCTTGTCATTCATTCCAATTGTTAAAATTCGAAGGTGAATGTTCTTTAAAGTCTCTAAGACCCAGGGGGAGTTGGTTGGGGCGAACCAAAGTAAATCTGGCAAAATCGGAGCTACGAAAGTTCTCTTGCAACCAGGTTTACCTTGTTTCGCCCCTGGGGTGTGTTCTCCGAGGGTGTGTTCTTTGAAGACATGGAATACGTTATGTCCGTTATGTGGAAACAGTTGGACGAGGGAGGGCTTTTATCTGGTGGGGCTTACAACGGCAATATAGACAGACATTTTGTCTAGACATAGTGTTTTTTATGTCGAGGCAAGTTTCGTGATAACCCGTTGGGAGGTTCGTACCAGGTACAAAGGTCAACCAATAAGATTTAGGGGCGGAGTACGGTATTTTAAAAGCAGGGACACTCGGTTAATTCGTCCTTCTATCCCTCGCCATGATTTAGATTTAAATGGATTAATTAAACTGCCACCTTTGGTGGCCAAATTTGTCCAACTCATTTGTGTTCTTAACTTCTTACGATGTCTCTACATTTTGGCGCATTTTATTTAAGCAAAGCTTACGCCATGGGTCGTTTTTTTCTAGGAACTTGCATCGATATAAATATATTTTTTTGCTAGCCGAGACAGGTGGTCCTTTCCACTTCAGATGGAAATACAACAGTAATAATTATTTAGAAAATAGCACAAAGTAAATACGTGCGCTGATTGGTTAAAAATTGTGTTTCTATAACTCGATGGAGACACAGACAGTTGTCGTAGACACGGCAATCAATATTCACGGCGCTAAAATAAGCAATGCAAAAATAACAACTAATAATTGTGCCAAATTTTAATGTCACAGCTGACAAAAACCAGGTTAAGACTAAACAAATATTTGCACATTTTAAAACAAGCGAGTAAGATGTTTACAGAGAGCGCTACACATTCAAAAATAGTCTGTGAAAGAAATTATCGAAGCGGCTGACCTTTCAAAGAAGTATATGAATTGGCGCAACTTCACTCCATTCTAGGCTTTGCAGCACTTCAGAACTATTCACAGCTCCTCAACTGGACAAGATATTCGTCCAGAATGCCGAGTCAAACTTCTTTTAACAGAAAAATAATTCACTTTCACCTCCAAGGTTCGAGTCGCTCGATCGGCAGCGTCAGTCGTCATACCATTCGGTTAGGTCGATGAAACGAAATAAAACCACAATTCTTGACTCTTTTCCAGTGTTTGACTTCAGTTAAACCATCGGCTTAGTTATTTCTCATAATTACGTTAACTTTGGAGCCTGTTTTCTTGGTTTGTTTGGCCAAACAACGGTGAATTTTAGCTTTGAAGCAAATGTTGAACAGTTGATTAATTTCTGTTCATCGACTCCCGTACTATGAAAAACCGCGAGGTGAAGAGAATCTACGTTTTGATGTTAAATAAAGCGCTAAATATTACTTTGATGTGCGTTATTTTCTTTGTGCTGTTTTCTAAAAGAAATAGAAAACATGTTTTCCGTGTTTCTATCGAGTTATAGAAACACTCGTGAAAGTTTGGGAGAACTCGAAAAAGCTGTGGAAACACTCGTCTATCGACTCGTGTTCCCACAGCATTTCTCGTTCTCCCAAACTTCCACTCGTGTTTCTATAACTCGATAGAAACACGGAACATGTTTTCTATTTCTTAAATGAAGGCAGAGAGACCAGTGACAGAGATACAAGTGACTTCAATCTCGAATTTTACTTTATGAGGAAACAAAAGATGACTACTTGTCTGTAATATACAGAGTATGAAATTGAATGCGGAGAGCATCTTGAGAAAAAAGTAGAACCGTATTGCAAGAACCAAGGTGTCAAGCTAACGAAAAATTATCGCGAGTAACGCTTCTTCTCCACGTGGTCGCACACTGTAACATTTTGCGCAGTAACGTTTAAGTGCAACTGGGGAAGCGCGCAGCAAGCAAATTCTGTTACATAGCTCTTGTTTTCCCTGCGATAGCGCTTGCATTGATTGGCTACTACATGGTCAAATGGCACCAAACGAGAAAACGTTTCCCGCCAAATGTCCATGAGCGGGCAACATTGCGAAACCAGTGACGTCACAGGGTAACTGTACCCTTTGGTGTCACAAAAATACACACAGAGTAAAGCGCCGATACTCAATGGTGTCAGAGCCACTGTAGGCTAAGGAGGTGGGGCGAGACTAAAAGTTGGAGTACTTTTTTTAACGCTCCAACCCTTTTGGACCCATTTGGTTCTAGCAGCGTTTGGCTTTTTGGACCCTTTTGGCTTTACAGGAGGCAGCGTGACCTACCGGTTAGGGACGGACCATTAGAAAAGTGATGGGGGGGGGGGGGGTGGGAAAAAACACAAAAAAGTCGTGCAAGGGAAAATGCCAAGAAAAAAAAAAAACGTGCAAAGGGGAACGTAAAGGAAAAAAATTCATGCAGAAGAAAAGTTCCTATTAAGCACTAAAAACACCTGTCATCAGCAAACTTGATGAGATCGACTTTTCGACGAAATATATCAGGAAGAATCAATCATGAATGCTGAAAATAGCATTTCCGAGCCTAGAAATTTCAAGACAAGACAAGCGTAAGATATTCGATATAAATTGCCGTTAACAATTGCATAGGGTGAAGAAACCAATCAGTATAACGTGGTATAAAATAACAGTACATAGCATTGGATTTTATCCATTCATTTCTCAATATTTTTTGTAAAAAAATATAATGATCAAAGATGGTCTTTGAGTGACTGGTCAGTAAGTGTGTGTGTGTGTGTGTGTGTGTGTGTGTGGGGGGGGGGGGTCATGTAGTTTTGGTCTGCACATAGGAGGTGGGTCATATTAGTGACTTTCAATTGTTTTAGTTACAAGAAAATCGCCAGTGGTATTCAACAGTATAAATTGATAAATTTCTTGACGTGAGCAGTTTTAGATGTATTTCTAGCAATTTCAGAAGGCCCAAATATATAAATTACATTGATATCACTAACTATTTATGGACCGTGTGTCATACAAGTCAGGGGAAAAAATCATGCTCGTAATTCATAAAATCCGCCTACCACTATGCACTGTTTTTCATTTGTTATTTCTTTAAACAGAAACACCTCTTGGCTGGACTTCTGGGTTGTGGTATGAGAAATAAAAATCAAGTGTAACTATATGGCTTTGTAAAGTATCTGCACTGTCAATATAATACATTGAAGACAAAAAGTAACATTATTTTCTTCTCTTTAAGTGGGCCTTCCATCTCTTTTAATATGGCAATCTTTTCCACTTTTTACTTTTGTTTTTCCGTCTAAAATCTGTAGACAATAAAAGATACAAAATCAAAAACCAACATCAGCGAAAGCTATGGCAGAATGAAAGCTTTTAGAGGGCCCTAAAGGGAGAAGTGAGGTATAAATCCCATTTCCCAGCTCAAATTTTGCCCAATCCCATTTTCCAGTCTATTGTTTGCCCAATTTTGCCCAAGTCCCAGTCCCAGTTCCAATTTCTTGTTTGTGATTCCCACTCGCAGTGACCCAAATCTCATTTTCTCAATGAAAATTTGCCCAAATCCTAGTTCCCATTTTATCCCTTCAGGCCCCCTCCTTTTAGCTATACTCCCTAAGGAAATGAAACAACACAACTACTGAGGAAAATGCCTGAACATTGTACATGCTGTAATCAAGTGGACATCATTCTTTGAATGATTGTGTATATATACATGTGTCTGCGCATCCCATCAATTAGAATGGCTTTGGATGAAACTGAAAAGAGCTTGTGAGGCATCCCAATGACTGGCCCCATGAAAAAAAAAAAAACATTTGTGCCCCTTTGATCTTCTACGCTCATTCATTTTGGCTCAATCTCAAGAAAACAAAGAGGATTTCAGTATTTTGTTTCTTACATATTAATGTAAATTCACATATAATATTGCAACTCCAATTTCAAATTAAATAAAAACTAGTAGCTTTTGCAAGCAACTCTGTAGAAATAGTCACTGAGATAAAATAAAAATTGAGAATACTTTTGACACAGTTCCATTTGCCATGATTATTTTCCAAGCTACACAGATTTAATTGCATAAGAACCTTAATACTCAAAGTAAGGTTTTCAAGTAGCATCAATTTCAGAAATGCCTGAGGGAACATGCACTCAGACCCTCCCACCACCCACACCTTGCCTGGCATGTGTGCTATTGTGGAGAAATGTTGGGCATTCATATGGTACATTAGCCCCAGAGCCTCTTACCTAAATGAAATGTTTCTGGTGGTATAACTTTCTTGGGTTCACTGAGTATGACACCTCCATCCTTAATGGCTTGGGAAAATGCACTGGTCTGTGTGTTGGACAAGTTTATATGGTAAGTATCGGTAGAAGTATGGAACCACTAATAAAATTGCAGTTTTCAGTGATATGGGAACTCTGAAATTTAAAATCCAACTAACGAATTGCATTTTTGGCTCCTGTCAATCATAATTATGGCAACAGCCAACAAACCATGAAAAACAGAAACAAACAAAATGAATTTTAATCCTCCAATCACAACTGTTGGACATGACTTTTGACCCGGTTGAAGCTACTGAATTTCTGTTTCCCAAGAAGTCCGCTAAGATGATTGATGGCAGCAAAAAGTGTAAGCTGTTGGTTGAGGATTGAATTTCAGAGTTTGCATGTCACTGAAAACCGCAATAACATTACATCATAAAACTACACACAGGTAAGCTAGTTTGAATCTGAGCAATTTTTGATAATGAACTTGCCGAATATTGTGACTTTTATAAGAAATAATTTGGTAAAAGGTAGACACCATGCTTTGACCAATCAGAAATGAAATGAGACAGTTGTTGCACAATAACTAAACCACAGTAAAGTATAATAATCATACAGTATCCACTTGTATATACCTTGCAGGTGTACAAGTAGCAGGGATGTAGATTAATGGAGCCAGGAGCTGCATAAAATACCTGTCTGTTGCATGGATTTTACTGCCTATGAAGGGTGAGAAATGGGAAATTAGGTAGATTTTGAAGCCCAAGTACCTGCCTATAGCAAAGAAATTTCCACTAGTTTCAAATCTCAGCTACATCCCTGCATGGAAGTCAGAATTAATGCTAAGGGTAGATCTATGATGGACTAGCATCCCATCCAGGGGGGAGTACTCCTAGACACTTCATGCTATGGAAACTGGGACAAACTCTGTCAGGATTGGCCACTAGGCTTAAACACAAGACTTTTTTAGACTATAACCAAGGACACAGAGGTAAACATTACCATTTGCTTGCACAGGTCTCCTTTTTAACTTCCCCGTTAACTTGTGATCCCTGCCTCAAGGCATCTCTGTGCCGCATCACTCTACCAACATTCTTCACAGCAGTGATGTCTGTAGTTTCATAAAGATGTTTTGTAATTTCAAATTCAGTGGTGGATGTGGAGACAAGAACAACTGCACTATTGTGAAGCACCTGAGCTCTTGTGTGCCGGTTTGTTATTAAAAACTTATGTCTGCATATGAAATTATAACAGATATATAATCAAACAGAAGTATAGTTGTACAAAGGAATTCAAAACTCCTCTGGAGACAAACTCCCTGAATATTTAAGTACAAGGATTTTCACACTTGGCAGTATGGAATAAAATCATTAATTTTTTGATCATTTCTTGAATTTCATATTGTTGCATTGACTTGTGCTTTATAGAGACTTTTGTGTATTATACTCCTATTTTTATGCAATTTTATCATGTGGTGTATTCACATACACCTTAAATTTTCAAACTCCACCTACCATCCATAAGTAAGGCCAATGAATAAGGAAGAATAAAGGAAGATGCTTTTGATGCTTTCCAAATGATTACTTTTTATAGTTTTGGGAGGTGTCCACCTTTTATAACCATCAAAGTTTGGGATTCTATGGGATGCGGGAGAAGAGAGGGCGGGAAGTGGGATTCCCAAATTGGTGTCAGCCGGAAGGAATAGAGATTGTTTGCAACATTGCATAAAATGTTGCTGTTGAAAAAGCACTAAGAGGCAGGAACTCCACTTGGTAAGAGTGGAAAACCAGGCGCGAAAGGAATGGAAAGCGGGCAGTTCAGATCTGTCTGTATCCTTACCACTCCCCCTCCCCCCCCCCCTTCTGACCCTGCCCCACACTCCACCAAATCCTCACTGCAAACAACTGGCATATAATACAGTCACCCAGATATCCTATAATAAACTACCATAAAGTCACCCATGAGATATCTGGGTGACTATATGTACTTGCCCAACAACGGGAGGCATCAGTCAGCAATTGTCACACAATGTTGACTGGCTGATGCAGTTCTAAATTGTGAGCACGGCCATGTGGGATGCAGGAATAGTACAGCATGATCATAGTTCATTTGTACACGAGGCTTGTTGCATCAGTGCTGTTTGTCTTGCGACATTTTAACTAGTTCTTAGCTTTTTATTGGTCACTAGCGTATAGCACTGTAAATTTACTTCTTCTAGGAATATTACTGCCACATTGTAGATTTAACTCGGTGTTCTTGGACTTAAATGCATTCTACAACAGTAGTGAGCTTTAGCTACATTGGCTACTAGCAGTTTCAATCGTTTTCTTTACATTGGCTTCAGGCTTCATTTGTTTTTCTATTGAGCGTTGGCTTTTGCAACATTGGCATTATATTTTTACTTACAATATGGCTGGCAAGAACGGTGTTGATCTAGAAGTTGAAGTAGTTGACAACACGGAGCTTCAAGACTCAAGTTCCAAAGATTCGGGTCAACAGCCGAGACGAATCCCAAAGTGCTCGGGATGTAAGTTGCCCCATGAGGGTCACACTTGGGCTGATCCAGGGCCGTATTGTACCGGTCCCAGCGACGAACATACCGATGCAGTTGGCAAAAATACCGATGCAGTTGGCGAGCCGAAAGATCAGCGGGATGAAGAACAAGCCCTGGTGGAGCAGCTACACAAGCTTACAATGGCCGAGCAGGCGATCGAGAAGGCAAATCGCATCGATCAACTGAAATTGGCGATCGCTGAGAGCCACAAACGAATCATGGACCTTAAACAAAAGCGTCCGCTGTCTTCCAACCAGACAAAGCCCTCGCTGGACGACTCTTTACCACCAACTATACCGCTCTCATCGTCGTCACAAGCTGCAGCATCAGGATCAGGCAGTGGCTCAAGCAGCACCGTACCTGTTTACTCGTCTCTTTCGACCGGCGCCATTCCTTCCTTGGCGGCCGGGATGGCCGGGTTTCGCCCTGGGACGAGCGGGACGAGCGGAACACGCGGGACGTCACATGTTACCCCGCTGGACGGATTGCTTGCGGACTATCTACCAGGCGCGGCACCTCAGTGGCATGTAAACAATCCGGACGGGAGTTTGGCTCCACCACATGCAGCACAGGAATCAAGGATGTTCCTCAAACCGGCCCAGCTGGCCAAGGGTGAGCAAATCCTTCGAATTATAGACTTTATAGATAAGATTGTCTCAAATGCGGAAGACAGAACTTTATCCGAGATCGGCGCCGCAAAATTGGTTGTATCTTATGGGCCAAAAAAGCCCAAACTTGAATCTGTCACAATCGCCCAGTGGGTGATTGCTAATACTAGAATATTTCATACTCTACTTAGCGCAGGTAAGTTGCCATCCCCTCAGGATGTGCAACACTATTTAGCATATACCATAAAAATTATGGAGCTCAGCACCAAATTCACATGGAGCTCAGTCTTGAAGTACGATGACGAATTTCGCCACGTCCAGGCTGTTTACAATTATCCTTGGAGCTATGATTTTAATCACCTCCACACTGTGCTCCTGGAGCCCTTAACTGTTATTAGTAAGTCCACTACTGTACGAGCCCCTCCTGGCTCCACTTTTTCTAAGTTTAGTGGGGATGGGAGGACAATTTGCATTAATTTTAATCGGCTTAAAGGCTGCACACTCTATGAGTGTCACTTCGCCTATGTGTGTAACCGTAAGGTAAACGGGAAGGCATGTGGGCTGGCTCACCCCTCCCATAGTCATTCCTCCCAGGGTCATCCAGCGGGAGGGAGGAGCTCCATGCAGGGGCAGGGGGGCTCATCTTTGTCTAGCTGACTCCCATCTACCTCACCTCTGAACACTAATCTCTGGCTGGCAGAATTAATTGGCGATGAGGATGAAGCATTCCTCACAACTGGCATACGCAATGGCTTTCAGTTGGCACCCCCAGATTCCAAATTTCTTCCTGCCCAACAAAACAACTATAAATCAGCCACTAATGCAAGCTCCAAAGCCGCTGTTGAGCAAACAATTTTGGAAGAAATTGCAGAGGGGAATTATGTTGTTACTAATTGCAAACCTACTATAGTAAGCGCATTAGGAGCGATTCCTAAACCTGATTCTGCTGAAGTCCGCATTATTCATGACTGTTCTAGACCCATTGGCAGGGGGCTCAATGATTACATTCAGCCAAAATCATTTCAATTTCAAACCTTAGATGATGCTATCAAATTGCTAGGGCCAAATTATTTTCTGGCAAAAATTGACCTTAGGCACGCTTACCGATCGGTCCCTATTCATCACACAAATTTTGCAGCTACTGGTTTACGTTGGCAGTTTCAGGGACATGATCATTTTACATATCTTTATGACACCCGCCTACCCTTCGGAGCCAAAAGTTCACCTGAAATTTTTCACCGTTTAACGCAATCACTACGGCGCATGATGGCAAAACGGGGCTTTCATGCTGTTGTTGTTTATCTGGATGACTTCCTGGTGATTGGCAAAACAGAAGCAGAGTGCCAAATGGCCTTCAATACCTTACTACAGCTTCTCCAAGATCTTGGCTTCCGCATCAGTTGGCACAAGGTTGTCCAGCCCACCCAAAAGCTTGTTTTCCTTGGGGTTGAACTGGACACCATGAAATGTGAGATGGCCCTCCCTCAAGACAAACTTGAGGATTTACACAAGCTGGTCTCAGCCTTTCTTTCCAGATCCAGAGCCACTAAGAAGCAGCTGCAGAGCCTCGCCGGCAAGTTAAATTGGGCCTGTCGCGGGGTTTATGGTGGACGTACTTTCCTGAGGCGCATCCTGGACATGATGAATTCTCTCCCCTCCAATGCAACCAAATACAGGCTCTCTTCTGACTTTCATGCAGACATTAGGTGGTGGCACTCATTCCTTCGGCAGTTTAATGGACGATGCCCCTTCCTTAAGGAACAACCCATCACAGATGTCCACACCGACGCTTGTCCACTGGCAGCTGGAGCATATTTTCGGGGGGATTGGTTTTACCACAATTTTGCTGTTGACTCTCCAGAACATGCACCCCTACACATCAACTATAAAGAAGTGTTAGCTCAGACATTGGCAGCTTCCCGCTGGGCACCTTACTGGCGCAATCAGCATGTTATCATCCATTCTGATAATGTTGCAGCAGTACATATCATTAATAAAGGCTCAACCTCAAACCCGTTGGTAATGTGTGCTTTAAGAAACTTGTTTTGGTTATCTGCTAATTATAATTTTAGGTTCACAGCAGTTCACATCCCTGGCAAAAGCAATGTTCTTGCAGACGCTGTGTCGCGACTTCACCAGCCAGCTCAGTGCCTTTTCTTTTACCAACACCTCCTCTCTCTTTTGCCGCAATTTATAGTGGATACCTCTCCATTATCCAGTCACATGTCAGATGATAGCACTAGATTCCTTTTTTGCAGATGCACTGGACCCTACACTGGCCAAGCAGTTAGAAGAGGAGATTTTTCATTTCCGTTCACACACCTTCTCCACTAACACCAAAGCTACCTATCGGACGCACCGCAACAGCTACCTCCGTTTCTGTCAACGCATGGGGTACCCTCCTGTCCCCGCCCAACCTGAACATATTTGCCAATATGCTGCCTTCTTAGCCAGATCGCTCAAGCCAGCATCCATTCCTACTTACCTTAATATTATTAGCATTCTCCATAAGGAGTTTAATTTGCCCAATCCACTAGCAAATAATTGGCCACTAAATTCCCTTCTCACAGGCATTAAGCGGGTCAAGGGTCAACCCCCTTCTCAAAAACTCCCTATTTCCCCGGACCTCCTGTTACGTATCCATTCCAGGCTTAACTTGCGCTCCAGTTTTGATGCCTCCTTTTGGGCCATATGCTTGGTTTCATTTTTTGGGATGTTGCGAAAAAGCCACTTTTTGGCTAGCTCTGCTAGCTCATTTGACCCATCCCAACAGTTAATCCTTTCTGACTTGGAAATGTTCCCCTGGGGGGTGCTTATTACCTTACGCTGGAGCAAAACTATTCAGTTTCGGGAACGGGTGGTTAAAATCCCTTTACCCCTCATCCAAAATTCCCCCCTTTGCCCAGTTGCTGCCATTCAGAGGGCTTTGTCCTTTATTGCACACCCTCCACAACCATCCCCGGTTTTTATGTGGGTTGACCTCACCTCCCTCTCACTCCGTATTTTTACTTATTCCCAATTCCTCAAGCGCCTTCGTGCTATCCTCCAAGCCCTTGGTTTGTCCGCCAGAGATTATGCTTGCCACTCTTTTCGCAGGGGTGGGGCTTCTTTTGCCTTTCAGGCAGGTTTACCCATTGATCTTATCAACATACTGGGTGATTGGCACTCAGATGCTGTTCTCCTTTACCTTACGGTCCCACTGTCAGTCAGACTAGAATCAATTAATATTATCGCTAAATATCTTTCAACTTCCACTTCATCCACGGTCCCACATTTGGGTTTGGAGTAGTTTTTATTTCAGATTTTATTGTTGTACGTAGTTTATTAAGAAGTAAAAAATTAATTAGTTAATTATTAATAAAGGCTGTCTTGTATCCCACTCACTGCCTGGCTTATTGTGTTGCATAAATCAGGGGAGGCATCAGTCAGCAATTGTCACACAATGTTGACTGGCTGATGCAGTTCTAAATTGTGAGCACGGCCATGTGGGATGCAGGAATAGTACAGCATGATCATAGTTCATTTGTACACGAGGCTTGTTGCATCAGTGCTGTTTGTCTTGCGACATTTTAACTAGTTCTTAGCTTTTTATTGGTCACTAGCGTATAGCACTGTAAATTTACTTCTTCTAGGAATATTACTGCCACATTGTAGATTTAACTCGGTGTTCTTGGACTTAAATGCATTCTACAACAGTAGTGAGCTTTAGCTACATTGGCTACTAGCAGTTTCAATCGTTTTCTTTCCCTCCCATCCCACCCTGGGAGATAATTATTTATAGTCATTTATTGGACAGCCATGATTGTTGATTATAGTCTCAGTTTTATCTTGTAATTTTTTCCTTTTTCGAAGTCAAATATTTGTTTGTGCTGGAGTAGTTTTTATTTCAGATTTTATTGTTGTACGTAGTTTATTAAGAAGTAAAAAATTAATTAGTTAATTATTAATAAAGGCTGTCTTGTATCCCACTCACTGCCTGGCTTATTGTGTTGCATAATTTAGTGTCTACATAGCCCATTTTGCAGATGTGGTGGCCATGTTGATTCTGCCCCCAGAACATCCTATAATATTAGTTATTATTATTATCATGGTAATTGCAGAATTATCACAGTAAAAGAATAAATCATTTCAATAAGCATTATAGGTTGCCCTGGGGGCAAAATCAATATGGCCGCCGTATCTGCAAAATGGAGTATGCAATTTCGTTCTGTTAAATGAAAATGCAAAAACTTACTTGTTATAGAAATCAACCTTTTACGTCTGTGTAGAATATCCTCTTGGCTTGTTGTATCCAAAATATTCAGCATTTCGATTCTCAAATTCACTTTTAATTGGAATTTTCGAGTTTTAATTTTCGCGGTCATTTCCGGCATCTCTCTCAATCTCCGCTTCACTTGACTTGCTGCACTAGAAAAGCTACACCGCGAAAGGGCACAAATTTTGCTGGAACAAATTTTTGGGTTCATCGACTTATATGCGATTATATGAGTGAAAGCTTTTGTCTAAAAGGAGGAAAACATGGAACCACTCTCGCAATGTTGTTAATGCTGTTAGAAGCCATCTTGGATGCGTTTACGCGCATGTTCACAAACCGTGTATTACATGACGCACTAAGCCAGAACTACTTTAACCGCTGTTCGCGTAAACAGAAAACTTAATTCTCACGGAAAGGGATCATTACGTTTTCACGGGGAAATAGATTGGAGCTGTAAAATAAACCAAGATGAGGTAAGAAATGCTTCGTTAATAAGTAAGGTGTGCTTCAAGTACCTATTAGGGACTTTAAGATACCTGGACGGCTGACCTCGAGGACGGTAGAATTTCGCGAGGAGGACTGGGCCGATATCGACGTTCTTGGCGGGAACTTCCAACGTTAAGATCCGGCGTGTGTGAACGGAGGACGGCTTCGTTAGTGGATCAATAATTCCTTAGCCCAAAACATGCGAGAAAAACATTTGGCGCTACAAGCCCAAAGTCTGGGACCAGAAATAACTATTTTCATTCACAGGGAACAAATTCCAAGTGAAATTTTTGTAGAAACACAAGCAAGAAAGTTCATAATTTGACGCACGTGGTTTCGCCATCAGCGTTTATGTAAAGCACAGCAAATATATTCGCAACCGCAAATAAAACTCGACTTCTTAACTTTTTATCAGTACCAAACCAGGAATACCATAAAGGACCACCTAACAAAGTAACAGAATTAAAAAATAATGAGATTTTAAAACGAAATCATACAAAAAGCACTCCCGTTCACTGGTGGACGGCAAAACTCTACTTCTCACGTCCTCGACAACAGCTGGACGGTGCTGGACGGCAATGTCCGTGGAGCGGGCATGCGCAATAAAGACTACACGCGAAAAATTACTTCCGGTCAGCCGTCCTCGAGGTCAGCCGTCCAGGTATCTTAAAGTCCCTATTGTGCCCAGTGCACGAGGACTTACGAATGCTTAAGACTAAGTGCCTGTATTATATAGTTACTTGCGCTAGAGGTATCTGTATAGAACTCAGAGACTCAAAGGACAGTGCAGAATGCGATGGAGCCGACAATTGAAAGTATGATGTTTTATGTTCGTGTTTATTTGCTTTATTTTACTTTCGGAAAGCCTGTTCGCAGGCTTCTTGTATTCCTTCCCGGGTATTCCTTACGCTAATCTTTGCAACCGTAACACGACACTTCGTTTGAAACAAAAATACTTTTGTTTTCCTTGAAAATGCCATAACATGATACTTTTGTATTTTTGTTTTTTGTTTGCTTTACGGCGGCATCGATGGCATTTGTTTAATTTAATTAAGTTACGGTTATAACTGCACGAAAGACGATTCTCAAAAAATAAAGAACAAAACTAATCAAAAGACATCTTTTTCGAAATGTTTTTTAAAACGCAATACAGCTAGGATATTTGTTTCCTGGTTATCAGCAGTTTACGCCGAAAATCCCGGTGCAAGTTTTTTCCTACCTAATTACGAAAGCGCTGTGAAAGTCTCAAAATCTAATTTAATTAGTTTGCGGTTTTCACTTGGTGTCACGGAGTCTACAGGAATCCTACCGCAAACTCGCAATACAAGAGATACAAGCGATGTTCATGAGAGTTCCAAAAAATAACGTAGACTAATCTGCGCATGCGTTTGGTCCAAATTACATTGCCCTAGAAAGAGTAGTACCCCAAGGAGAGCAAAGGGTTTACTGAAACAAATATATACCTTTGAGATCTTCATATAGAAGTAACGTAGATATGCTCCACGTTTTACCTGGGGGGTATGGTCAGGTGCTCCCCACCCCCTTACCCGCTTCACAGGAATAATTAATTAATTGATATTAATTAATTAATTGGTGATTAAAAGTTTACACCATAGCGCCTTAGCGCGTTAGAGGTTTAGCAGAAGACAACCCACCAAACCATCACAATAGTGCATTCTGCACTAAAAAGGTTTTTAATTTCTACTTTATTTTTTATTCTTATTATTTTCGTGGCGTACTGCAGGTCTGTAAACTAGCCTTTTAGCTAAGCGTTCCTCGTTTCAATGCTTTTCGTCGTTTTAACTTAGCTTTTACTTTTTACCTTCGGTCACCTTCGAGGGTCTCCCAGGGGTTTTGGGGAACAAGGGAACATTGGCAAAATATCGAAGGGAACAAGGGAACATTTGCCAATTTTGGGGAACAAGGGAACAAAATTCGAAAAATTACAATACGAAAATATTTCGAACATGTGTGGGAACATGAGAACATAAGGCAATATTGGAGGGGAACAAGGACCCCCCTGGGAGACCCTCACCTTCGGTCGATTCTGTACCTAAGGATACCAATACCAATTACAGACATATTGGAAGGGGATACCCATATCACTAGAAATTTAGGTATCCCAGTCTTTGTCGAAAAGGTCTGTCCAAAATGCTTGTATGGCGTTAAATTTCAGTCTGGGAACGGAGGTCACAATTTTCACACATCGCGTGACAACCCTATGTCATTTGCAGGTTTATCATGCTCGCCCGCATATTGATTTAATATGTGGACCTGGTAAGGCAAGTGTACCGTGCCTGCATTGGGAAGAGAATGATCAGTTTAAAGAATGAAAGGTTCTGTTTTATTTACACGCGTGTTATATACGGGACATTCTTACGCGAAGCACTTTCAGTTTCGAGAAATGTAAGCACTGCAATGTAAGCATCTGAAAGCTCTTTCAGTTTCGAGAGCGTGACACATGCCAGTTCATGCGAATAAGATTATGACTCAACAAGACAACAAAGGGAAAACTTGAAGTTGGCAATGCAACTACCCCATATTCAACGTACTGACATTTTTTTTAAGCAGACGACACTTTTGCTCTATCACTTCAAACAGACACTTTCAATAGCCTAAATCATTGCCTGATTCCGTGTCATATGCATTACAATTGATCACGAGAACAATCAACTTTCTCAGAAACAGGGGATTCCCCTTATCAATATTCAAAGTTCATTTCAATCGGTTCAAAGTGAAAGCTGTCACGCGATAAGTCTGATCTACCAGCTTATGGAACTGTTCCTTCCAGAGTTTTGCAAGTCATTTATTCCTCACTTCCTTCAAATGAGTGAGAAATCTACTCAGCAAGTGTCTCAATGAGATTAAGGTGCCCAGAGAAAAGGTTTAGTAGCGATTTCCTTTGTTACAAGTGGTTCGTAAATTTTAACTCATTCGGCTTTGGTCGGCTTTGTCTCTCCGATTCGTGTACTCTTGAAGTTCAATATTTTGGCCCCGCGCGCTTTTAGCTCCTTTCTTCTAATGTAAAGTGCATTGCTCAGTTTAATCCTTGGCTACAGTATTTTATGCATTGATTATGCGCTAATACTGCATGCGACTCTATAGGGCTTACTAATGTTCATAAACGTAGGAATTCAATTTGTTTTTGAATATTTAATAGGTTTCATTGGAGTAAACTTCAAAACGTTCTTTAATTAAAGTTGATTTTGAGGCCAAATTGAAGCAACAGCACGGTATCAATAGTGTACAAGTGAAATCCGTCGCTTTTGGCTTATGATATCATTGGGAAAGCATGATTCGGCAAAGATTTGGTTACGAGGCACGCAGTTACTAATTGCAAGCTTGGTTATGTATAGAAATTAGCTCGAGCATAACACAGCAATTTTATGTTAAGTCTTTGAATTTGTGCAAATACACTGCCTGCAAGGACACCGTATATATTTGAAACGCTCCCAAATGTTTATGTTCTCGAAACTAAAAGTAACTTGAATTTATATTCAGAGAAATGTTTCAGTTTTCTTAGAATTAGGGGTTCCCCTAATGAATATTCTACCTCTAATTCAACAATCGTGCATTTTAAACCAGTTTCCTTCCGCATGACTTTAAATAGGTGACATTTTTTTCAATGCCTTACAAAGATCAACAAGAGACCGATACACTCCATTCTTGGAGGTGAATTGGAAAATCAGACCCTTTTCATTTTACTTGTCATAAATCTTTAGTTCGTTCGCCGTTGTAATAATCTTTTAGTAGTGACGATCTGTAATTAATTATCTGCTGTGTTTAAATAATGCGACCTTTACTTTGTTTTGACTCAAACTTTAGGTTGCCATTTTGAATGATCTGACATCTCACCATGGCGAGGAGTCCATTCAAAGTTGCGAGTGAGAATGACGTCACACCATCTGCTGAAGGAACACTGGATTTTGATGACGACAATTTAAGAGGTGAAATAACACAGCTGGAAACAGATTTCTTAGTTGAAAATATTATTTCTACTTCAAGGCGTGCTTTACCATCATGATATATCTGAGTCTTCTTAGTCTTTATAGTCTTCTTTGAACGAACTTCACTTGAGTGTCGAAAGTAATTTGAATTGCGTCTGCTTTGGTTTAGCTTTAATAAGCCTAGTGATGTGATTGGTTAAAAAACGAAACTAATCGTGACTCTTTAACGCACGTTTCCCCGTGCTTCGATCCAGGTACATTTTTTTGTTTCAATTTTGATTAGCTTACTGGATTGTCTGTGGCCTTCGTGATTGGCTAGAGTGATTACTTTGGTTTTAGCCTTACGCCACTCAATCGAAAAATCGCTACCTAATAAATTAAAGAATACAAAAGTTAAATATATAAAACTTCCGCAAACTGTAGGGCCTAAAAGATATTTTTAACTTGGCAGACACTTTGTATTTGAAGAAAAGTGGAGAGAAAATGGTTTATTATCCGTCCAAAAACATGGCGAGAATATGTACTAATTTACCATGTTTTTAACTCTTTGGTGTAGAACTATTTTATTTACTAAAACAAGTTAACAGTATTTCAATTCTTGTTCATTTCAGCGATAGCTGAAGTTTATAAGAATCAAGGTAATGAGGAATACAGAAAAAGAGATTTTATCAACGCCATTCACTTTTACACAGAAGGAATTAAAGTGAACTGCAAAGATGACGAACTGAAGGCTCAACTGTATTGCAACAGGGCGATTGCAAATTTCAAATTGGGTAAGACATTTACTTGTAAGACATTAAAACATTTATCTTATCCTTGCAAGTTATTAAATCGGTAAATGCTATTGATATGGGGACTCGTAATCTACCCCTGTTACGTTCTGACTTTTGGAGGTCGAAAGGCTTACTCCGTTAAAATCCTTCTCAATGCTTTACAAAACTATCTTTTGGAATTCTTCGCCATTAAAAAGGCAAAAAATCAATTCGTTGTTTCTCCCTTTAACACCAAAGTCGGTACCAGCAGTGCTCGTATGACATGTGATTCGCTATCTTTTGCTTCTCTGTTAATGGATTTCTGGTATAGTCTATTTTTCGTCCTGCATCATACATAATCAACATGCAAATTCGGCAGTGCAAAATAATTATTAAAATAATGATAATTATAAATTTAGATTTAGTTCATTTCTTCGACAGGAAATCATCTTGACTCACTGAGTGATGCAAAAGCGGCCACTGATTTACAACCTATTTTCCTGAAAGCGATTGTTAGAGGTAAGCGAATGGCGCCATGCTACATACAACAGAATGAAACAGAATGACGTCACGGCATAATTTTGAAGGGCGACATGCATAGAGGCCATCCTTTGTAGCATACTCCGCGCGCGCGCAGTTTCTGAAATCGGGATACGAAACATTCTCCAACCAAGACGTGATTTCTTCATTAATAGAGTTACTACGGAAATGGGAGAAGGAAATTTGTTTCATACTCGGCTATAGGTTTAAGCTAAGTGCCATTTTTCGAAGAATGGGAAATGTTATTGGACCATAAGAAAGAAAACAAATTTGCACTGCTGTGCCAGTTTGTCTTTGAAAGATCATCTATTTCTTTTAATTTGCGTGAGCAAACATGATCGCTGGAACGCGCTTGATCTACAAGTAACACTTCTATTGTGCAATGATAAAGTGATCCATTAGTGCCTAAAAGGTCTGCATCGGGACATGCAAATGTCCTTTACTGCGAGGCTTGTTACGGTTTCAGTTGTATGAAGGGTCCAGGCATATTTCAAATGCCCACTGCATTAGTTGGGATGCTAGTTCGTCACAAGGGTACACCCCAGCATTAAATTCACCCGTACCCATTTATACATACACCTGGGTAGAGAGAGGCACTGTGAGAGTTTATTGTCTTAACCAAGAACACAACGCATTTGCCCTGGCCAGGACTCGAACAACTAGTAGGTCACCGCGTCTGCCCACACGACCAGTGACAAGTTTTAAAATTTATCTCTCACCTTCGTACCCAGAGTCGTCGTTTCCATCGGGAAACGAGCGAGCCTGGAAAGATTCAATTTAAAGTACGTAACTTTACTTTTCGCCAGGATCCTTGATTTTCTACCGTGTCAAGATGTCCTTTAACTCTAATGTAGGAAAATAATGAGTTATCCGTCAGCTAATCTTTTACATTGTTTTCCTCAGGAGCTAGTGCCTGTGTTGAGTTGAATCAGTTTGAAGAAGCCATCACGTGGTGTGATAAGGGGTTAGCCGTATCCTTTGGCAATATGCCATCCCTCCAACAAAAGCCAGACATAGTTCTGCAAAAGACAGAAATATTTGTGAATCTAACGATGCATAGCATGTGGCCGGGCATTTGCCCTGAGCTATAAAATTTCTTTTTTACAGTTCATTACAGTGTTACAGTCCAGTCTTAATTATCCATCTCCTCTTCGTGGATTACAAAAAAAGCGCGAAACGAGTTCAAATATCTCACGATATTTGTACTCCACAAGACCGGTTTTACAATATTTGTACCGGCCCTTTAACAATGTTTAACATGTTCCGTGTTCTTATTGACCGTGCGAATGATTATAAAATGGTGGAAAGTCAGCATTTTGGGGAAAGAAAACGTTGGATAATAAATCTCTCATCAGACATTTTAGTGTGTCGTTTCGCTGTACGATTTTACTCGTCATCTATATTTTGACTGACCCTTGGGGCTCACCAAAATACTGCACGACTCGTAAAAATATACTGACAGCGATACTACACACAAAATACCTCATAAGATATCAATATTTATTGACCCGTTTTATGGGGGCTTTTCAGGGACAACAACCTAAACAAGCTATCTAATGCCTACCTTGGGGTCACAATGAAAAGCAAAAACCTGACCAGTTTTATACTGTTTTCGAAAATGGCTAAAAAACAAAATCTGTAGAGCTATGGCAGGGTTTAAATAGGTACAATAACCTTGTAAGCGTAAGGTTTGAGAAATACAAATGCTCAAGTTTACAACATAATTGACAGGGTCGGCCAGGGTTTTTAGGTATACAGTGTAAGGGACAGTATTTTCACACTGAAATTGGGCCTTAAATGGGTATAACGTATATTGTGTTTTTCAAAATTTTGGTATTTTGCATGATTTTGAGGGGAAATTTTGGGTAAACTGGGCACATGTTTTCCAGGTCTATAAGTATACCACTTACCCCCGTGACTCACTCTGACCTGAGCAACTTTCTGTTTTATTGCATTAGGTATCTTGTATTTCCGATGACGTTTTTAATGATTTCCCCAGTACCCACTAAGCTGGTCAACCTCGCCTCAAGGGCATCTCCGCTTTCAAAGTTTTTTTCCTCCGCTTTCAAAATTGATGGGCTCGGGAGATGCCTTGCGGGCGAGGTTGCTCGATGGTCACATCATTTTCACATGCAAGAGCCAATGAAAACGTATTATTTATCTTGTCCATTTTATAAATGTTATGTGTCTTAACTTAAAGAAGATTGACAAAAATAACAAGACCTTGCTAGGATTAAAGGCCAGGTCTGTCAATGAGCTTAAGAAAATTCCAGAAAGTCAAATTTTTAAATGTACGGTAAGTCAAAGTTCTGGATATTAAGCCGGGAGACAACTTAGTGAACTTCATTTGGACGTGAAATCTCGAAGTAATAGCGCAATGCATAAGGCCTTTTTTTCGTTTAACTGAAAGATGCTCTCTTGCTTAAAAATACACTTGACCTTAGCCAACAATGTCTATTGCCTGTATAATCACCAGATCTCTGAGCAGCTGGGTTTGACAAATTGTTCATGTTTTGAGAATTTTAAACTGAGAAATCCTAAACCGGGATGCAGAGATTTTGCTACCATAAACCGACGAAATACAAATCAAGGAACTTTTTTATCTTAATACAGGATGAACACACAAAAGACGTGACTGAAACAGCCCAAACGAATGCTGGGAAGGAAAGCGAAGTCACAGCATCCGTTGATAAAGCACTGGACTACGACGACGACAACTTAAGAGGTAAATATAAAAAGTACAGGCAAAATAATTGCGATAAAATGTGCATGTCGTATTACACAATTGGAGGAGCAGAAACTACAGCAGAAGAACGAAGATTAAGATCTGCCAAGCTTGTGTACTCTCTGTACTACTCTACGGTTCTGAATGTTGGAGAATGACTGTGCATTACTTGAAAAAGCTGCAAAGCTTTCACACATCTTGTCTTCGAAAAATCTTGCACGTCTTTTGGCCACAAAAGATCTCCAACTATGAGCTCTTTAAATTGACAGAACAGGAGGACATGAGTATTGTTCTCACACAAAAACGATGGAGTTGGGTTGGTCATGTGCTCCGCAGAGAATCTACCATTATTTCTAAAGTTGCTCTCAGATGGACACCAGAGGGTAAAAGAAAAAGAGGTCGTCCAAAATCCACCTGGAGAAGAACTGCAGAAGCAGAACTTCAGGCTCTTAACCTTACCTGGAGGCAAGCTTCACGGCTTGCAAAGGACCGACAGGAATGGAGGCGACTTGTTGATGCCCTATGTGCCACTGGGCGTTTAAAGGATTGATAAAATGAATTACACAATTGAGCGTGTAGTTTCTGTACATTAACAGGACGAGCCTTGCAGTATTTTGGCGAGCCCGCAGGACGTAGCAAACTACCGATGACGCAGAAATATGCTGCGACACTGACACTACACACTAAAATGTTTGAATAAGAGCTAGATTTATCATCTATCATATCTTTCCCCAAATCCTGTCTCTTAACCATTTTGCTTTCGCCTGGCCAGAGTAAATAAGAAGACCACAGATAGTTTGAAAAACAGTAACCTAGTGTACAAATATGGTTCTGATTATTTGTGCTCGTTTCACGTGTTAATTCAAATTTACTAATATAAATGGGTCATAAAGGGAATTGAAAAACCACGATGACTCCGAAACGTCGAGCAGTATTAAATCTTTCTTGGTTTTTCTTATGCATTTGCTTTAGCAAATCCCTGCTGATCAAATGTTTGAAACGAGATAATTGGAATTGGACAATAAAATTATTGTCTATTATTGTCCTTTCCGCTCTTAAAATAGAAATATACAACACGCTATGAAAAGGGGACCATTTTATATAAATCAACAAATTATATTTTTTACATTCATTTAACATTTTGTTTTTCATTAGAAAAAGCAGAGATCTACAAGAATAAAGGAAATCATGAGTACAGCAAGAAGAATTTAAGCACTGCCATTCACTTCTACACGGAAGGAATTAAAGTGAACTGCAAAGATAACGAACTGCATGCCAAACTGTACAGCAACAGGGCCATAGCACATTTACATTTGGGTAAGAGTAGTAAGAGAGTTTTCTCTGATTTGATGATCGATCCTTGCACCTCAGTGATATGTTTCTTGATTTCAACAATAATCTACAATGTCCATGTTTTTTATGGGTTAAATTTCTTTCAACCAATTAGATGCTAAGGCCCCGTCCACACTGACCCAGGTAATTTTGAAAACGGAGAAATTTGAAAACGCCGCGTAAAATCGGTTTTCCGTCCACATTAACCCGGGTAAATTTGAAAACGATACGCTTCATTAGTAAGTAAAAGTAAAAGTAAAGTCTTTATTTAACGAGGGTAGCACTAAAATAACATAAAAAATACTAACAAACCAGTGGCCCTCTAAAATTATTTACAATAAAATATAAAAATACACTATTTCACGCTCCAAGTCCAAACGCTCATTGGTGAGCGTTTTTGAATAGCTCCGTTTTCGGTGACCGAAAACGCCGTTTCAGTGTGGACGGTTGGCCTAACCGGAGAAAAAAAGATGCGTTTTCAAATTTACCCGGGTCAGTGTGGACGGGGCCTAAGATCACTCAAGACATGTTATACATGAGATATGTTCGGTGTAAGTTGTGATAACAGCGATTTTTTGGTTTGAGATATGCAGCAGTATGATAAGTAATTCGTTAATGTTTTCAGCGCTAAACATATTATCAACACATTAAGAGGAGAACGGTTAACCGTAAAAATAAACGAAAGGAGCTATCTTTTTTTGCTGTATTTCGAACCAGTGGAGTCAAGGGAGATGGCACTGGGTTTTTGAAATTCCATTCATACAGCACACAGAATCGATCGTTACAGCTCTGTCAGTTTTATTATTCACATTCTTTCTTATTGTGTTATATCAGGGAATTACGAAAATTCACTAAGTGATGCAAAAGCTGCCACTGACTTACAACCAACTTTCCTTAAGGCAATTGAGAGAGGTAAGCTGTTTTCCTTCATCCCTATGATCACGTAAACAACGCACATGTGCAGATTTGTTTTGGAGACCAAATAGAGTTGCTATCTTATATTTTGTTTGTTCAGAAATTGTTTACTGTCGAAAAAAGCTAAGAAGCAAGGGATGAGCACGATTTGTGTTACAAATTCTAAAAAAAACATCATTGATTTTAAATACAATCGGCTTTTATCCACTTTTTTAATCCAGTAATGATATGCTTGTGGACAAGTATTAGTGAACCTTTTGATCATTGCCTGTGCATAGATAGCTGCCTGCCGGCTCAGGGTATTTGATAACAAAAGTGAATTGCTGGTGTATTTAACCTGTTAAACCGTACAGTAAAAATACAACAACAACGAAAAATGAACATCATGCAACATAAACATGTGTATATAAGTTTTTACTAAGAAAGGGAACACTTATTGTATTTGTTATTATAGGAGCGAGTGCCTGTATGAAGCTGAATCGTTTTGGAGAAGCCATCACATGGTGTGACAAGGGATTAGCAGTATCCTTTACGCAAATTTATTTTTGTCTTGGGTGCATGAGTTGTTCTTAGCCTCCTTCGCAGCCGTATGTTTATCCTTGTCATGCAACGGTTGCGAAGGAGACTAGGCCTGTAGACTGTTTTGCAAAACAAAAAAGAATTTTCTTTGCTAAGAATACCAGTGGAGTTTCATCTTTGTTGTGGAAGATCTATAGATCTTTTTGTAAACTTTCGAAAATTATATCAGGTTACATTTCTCAACTGGAAAAAGATTGACAAGAGTAACAAGACGTTATTGGAGTTCAGGATCAGGTCTGTAAAAGAACAAAACAAGAAGCAGAAACCAGACGGCGACAGCACAGAAAAGAATTTAGAAATTCACACTGTGAAAGACAAGGTAAGGGTGGTGGAAAGGTCGTGTTTTTGGCACTTTTAGTTTTCCATACGTTTCTAACTATAAGGGTAAGTTAAAAACAAGGCCGTATGCTTTCCAAGTCGTCTACATTCCACCATTTTGTCCACGATAATAAGTACAGACAATCGCTCCCACGAAAACCATGTCATGTTCCTTGCTTGGTTTCATAAGCATTTCAACTGGGAACTGGGCAACAGCTGGGATCTGTCAATCACTTGAGTCCTTTCAACCATGACAAGGGTAACTTCTTTGCTTTGCAGCCTCTGTTGCAATGACGTCGTCTCCATCTCCCTTTACCATTACCTTTACCACATTAATAAAATCAATCGATAGCAGGTGACACCAATTAATTGTTCAGTATTGGAAATTGATGACCGGTGATGAAGGAAAGTTTTGTGACTTTTGTCACGATTGACTTTTAGTTAGTAAGTAAGTAAACTCTTTAGAGTGATTTTATTTAACCCGTGAAACAATATCTACTAGCAGAAGTACATAAGTGCGTAATAGTAAAAAATAAACTAAACAAAACAGTGGAAATAGTGTCTAATAGTATCTAAAAGTGTAATACCGTAGTAATTCGATTTAGCGCCCG
>NC_135760.1:20349999-20446966 GCF_052425735.1 Oculina patagonica
AAATTATACTGGTGTAGCCTTGGTACTTGAATCTGTAGAGTATCCTATGATACTGAATTTATTATTGTTTAAAAAATAAGGCTTGGCATTTTTGCGGTTATACAAATGTTCAACCATTATAACATACTAGTACTACAGTAGCTCTCTGAATGGTATCACTATGACAACTCCTACAAAAAAGAACCCACTAAGAACCTAATCAGCTTGAGTTTGGAAAACCTACCCCAAAATATAAGAACCCATTCAGCCTGAACGCAAAATGTCTAGGTTCTTATACGCGGGTGTTTACTGTAGGACACTGGTTTAAATGCGCGCGTGTTGAATAGAGATAGAATATTCATAAGGGGAACCCCCTCATTCTAAGAAAACTGAAACCTTTCTCTGAATAATTCAAATTACTTTCAGTTTCGAGAACATAAACATTTGGGAGCGTTTCAAATACGGTGTCCTTGCAGGAAATGTATTTGCACAAAGACTTTACAGAAAATTGGTATGTTATGCTCGAGCTTTTTTCTATATATAACCAAGCTTGCCATTCAAAACTGAGCCTCTTAACTAAACCTTTGCCGAGTCATGCGTTCAGAGCCAAAAGCGACGGATTTCACTTGTACGCTGTTGATACCGTGCTTTATACCATGCCATAGAAAATACAGCCAATCAGAATACAGGAAAGCCGTTGTATATTCGACGGTATTCAACCCAACCTTCCCCTCGTGCGCTGCGTTTTTTTTCTCGGCAAAATTTTTTGAGCGTATTTTTTTTGTCTTGGTATAAAATATTTACACAACTTTTTCTCTTTTTTTTTTTTATATTTTCTCCTTTTTTTTTTTTTTTTTTTTTTTATACCCTCCCCCCTAAACCCACGTATTTAAACAAAAAAAAAAAAAATTACTCGGAGGATATTCCAAAAAATACCACAAAAAAAGGGAAAAAAAAATGTATTTAACTACTGATGCTATATTTTGGCCTTAAAATCGAATTTTATCAAACACACATAAACTAGAACATTTTGAAGTTTACTCCAATAAAACCTATTTGGTCCTATTTTATTCGAGAACCAATTTAATTCCTCAATTTATAAATATTAGTAAACGGGTATAAGTGGATGAAAAGAGTATTTTAAGATTTAACTGAGCAATGTTGACTCTACAAGAGCTAAAAGGAGCTATAAGCGGAGCCAAAATGTTAAACTTTAAGAGTACACGAATCTCACGAATCGGAGAGACAAAGCCTACCAAAGCAAAATAGGTAAAAATATAAGCTAATATAATAATACGTACCACTGGTGACGAAGGAAATCGCTACTAAACCTTTTCTCCGGTCACCTTAATCTTTTCGAGACGATTGCTGAGTATATTTCTCACTCATTTGAAGGAAGGGGAATAAATGACTTGCAAAACTTTGGAAGGAACAGATCCATAAGCTGGATTTTCAGACTTATCGCGAGACAGCTGTCACTTTGAAACGTTTGAAATGAACTTGGAATATTCATAAGGGGAATCCCCTGTTTCTGAGAAAGTTGATTGTCCTCGTGATCAATTGTAATGCATATGACACGGAATCAGGCAATGAATTAGGCAATTGAAAGTGTCTGTTTGAAGTGATAGAGCAAAAGTGTCGTTTGCTAAAAGAACATGTCAGTTGAATAATATTCAACTGACATGTTTAAGTTTTCCCTTTGTTGTCTTGTTGAGTCATAATCCCATTCGTATGGACGGGCATGTGTCACACTCTCGAAACGGAAAGTGCTTCACATGCTTTATACATAACAGTGCTTATACATTTCTCGAAACTGAAAGTGCTTGGCGACAGAATGTACCGTATAACAGATAGCACGCGCAGGGACCGTAACTAGCAAGAGGCAAGACGAGGCACTTGCCTCGTCTAGAATTACACCAAAAGTTAAAAAAAGAAACCGTTTATTTGCGAAATTAATTTACAGTTGAACAAGATTGACTTTCCAAAGAAATACCTTGTAAAAATGCTGAAAATCGCGTTTTTTACATCTAGACTTCAAAGTTTGGGTTCGCGCCATTGGCGATCGCCAATTTTGCCTCGTCTAGTCTATGCCAAAAGTCTGGTTACGGCCCTGACGCGTGTAAAGTAAACAGAAAATTTCATCCTTAAAATCGATCATTCTCTTTTCAATGCAGGCACGGTACTCTTGCCTTACCAGGTCCATACAAGATCCTTTAAAATCAATATGCGGGCGAACATGATCAATTAACTGACATAGGGTCGTCACGCAATGCGTGAAAATTGTGAAAACTGACCTCCGTTGCCCGTCTAAAATTTTATAACGCCATCCAAGTATTTTGGACAGACCCGTTCGACAAAAACTGGGATACCTAAATTTCTAGCTAGTGATATGGGCCATATGGGTATCCCCTTCCAATATGTCAGTTATTGGTATCCCTAGCTACAGAATCGACCGAAGGTTAAAAGTAAAAGCTATTTTAAAAGATACAAGGACGAAAAGTATTGAAACAAGAAACGCTTAGCTAAAAAGCTAATTTACAGACCTGTACGTGCCACGAAAATAATAAAAACAAAAATAAAAAATAATGTACGAAACTCCTTTATGTATGTAGATACAGTACCTCAGGAGTGAATACAAGTGGATAGTGTATGATTATTACACCTTTACCTTTGGTGTGGTTATTGTGCAACAAATCGCTCATATAATTTCTGATTGGTCAAAAGCATGATGCCCGCCTTTCATTTAACCTTTTTTTTATAAACATCACAATACTCAGCAAGTTCATTTGTCTCAGTTACAAACATGTAGACGATGTTGTCAGATTCTTGATAAAATGACGGTAGTGCCATATATTTCTCCTTTCCACATAAAACTGTCCAACATACAGACCGGTGCATTCTCTCAAGCCATTAAGGATGGAGGTGCCATACTCAGTGAACCTAAGAAGGTTATACCACCAGAAACATTTTATATAGGTAAGAGGTTCTGGGGCTTATGTACCATATGAATGTGCGGTATTTCTTCACAGTGGCACACATGCCAGCCAAGGTGGGGGTGGTGGGAGGGTCTGGTTGCATGTTCCCACAGGCATTTGTGAAATCGATTCTACTTGAAAATATGACTTCAAGACTTCTAGGTTTTAAGCAATTTTTTAACTGTTTTTAAGTCATTTCAAGTTTACACAATATTGCTTGGCAAATAGTCATGATGGCAAATGGAACTGGGTTAAAAATATGTGAATCTTTAAATAAGGGTGACATTTTCTATAGAGGTGTTAGCAGTTGCATAAGCTACCAATTTTTATTTGAAAAAAAAGTTCCAATGTAGTTATTAGGCGAATTTACATTTGTGAGAATCGAAATCCTGCAAATTCTCTTTGCTTCAAGACCTTTTAAGATGGAGCTAAATTGAGTGGGCTTTGAAGGTCAGAGGGGCACAAAACTCACTGTTTTTCATGGGGCCAGCCATTGCGATGCCTCTTAAGTTCTTCTCAGTCTCATTCAAAGCCATTCTGATCAGTGGGGTGCCCACACACACTTGCATATATCCAAACATTCATCTTGCGCCACTTGATCATAGTGAGTTAAATGTTCAGGCATTCCCCTTAGAAGTTGTGCTGTTTCATTTCCCTAGGGAGTTCATACGATGTTCTGAGGCATGGTATGCATGTGATGTGTTCTTGTCGAATTACAAAAGCGTTTTATTTGCAGGGTATAGCTAAAAGAAGGGGGCCCGCAGGGATAAAATGGGAACTAGTATTTGGGAAAATGTTCACTGAAAAAATGAGATTTTGATCATAGATGGGATATTTATTTTGTATACTTTTGATATTCACATTGTACTTTTTTTCTACTGTTTCTAGTAATTGATGTGTTTTGTCTGTTTTTTGAACATGTCAGTGACTAACACGATAGCATATGCTTTTTGGTCACTGAGCACATTAATTTTTACTTTGGTTCTTATTATTATTGTATTTTCCTTATTTTAATTAATGTTTTTTTTTTCTGTAAATAGTGTGTAATTGTGTACGAGGTTTGTAAATAGTGTGAAATAATAAAAATCTAAATTTGAAAATCTGATATCTGGGAATCACAACATGGGACTGGAATTTAGGCAAATTTGGGCAAACAATGAGCTGAGATGGGATTGGATTTGGGAAAAATTTGGGCTGCGATTTATCCCCCCCCCCCCCCCCCACACCCTTCAGGACCCTATTAAAGCTTTAATTCTGGCATAGCATTCACTGCTGTTGTTTTTTTTATTTGTGTCTTTTATCGTCTACAGATTTTTAGACCAAAATAAATTATGATACGATATAAAATTGTGATACATTCCATTCATTCAGTTGTTTTACAAACAGCAGAAAAACAACAAGAAAAATTCATTTACTTGAAAGTACATATGAATTATAAACTAGTGACCTAGGTGTCTAATTAGAGCAATCCAGTTATAAGGAGTTGTAATATTGGACAGCCATAATTGGAAAAACATGATCGCGCCCCTATTACTTAAAAATGTTGTGTAGAGAACAAATCACAAACGGATATTTTGTTATTGATAAGATCAGGAAAAAGAGGGTAGTTGAGCCAAAAGGGTTGGAGCCTTGAGAAAGGGCTTCATTTTTCAGTCTCGCCCCCACTTCCTTGGCCTACAGTGGCCCTGAGACCAATGAGTCTCGGTGCCTTACTCTCTGTGTATTTCTGTGACATCAGAGGGTTTAACCATCTTGTTGTAAAATAACCTTGTGAGGACCCCTCACGTGTTTAATGTTAACTTGTGGGATCCCCTCTGTGGAGTCCCTGACTTTGTTGTGGACCGCCCCACTTCTCACGGCCATGTGAGTTGACTTATGTCGGACATTGTTTTTTCAATATATCGTTGAGTTGTCCGTTGAGTTGAGTTTAATCGAGCCTTAGACCTATCTTACAACACATCTGACGTCACTGGTGTCGCAATTTATCCGCTCATGGACATTTAGCGGGAAACAGTTTCATTGTTGGGTGTCATGTGACCATGTACTAGCCAATGCGCAGGGAAAATAAAGGGCTATAAGAGAGCGCTTAAACGATATTGGGCAAAATGTGTCAGCGTGCGAGCATCTCCGTGGAGTACAAGCGTTACCCGCGAACGAATTCGTTTCTTATCGATATTCGGGTTCTTGTAATACTGTTCTACTATTTTCTTAAAATGCTCCCATGACACTAATTAATTTAATATGTATATAACAAACAAGTCATCGTTTGTTTCCTCGAAGTACTTTTCGGGTTTAAAGTAAGTTGTGTTTTTCAAATCGCAAATGGCGCTTTTTCTATAATTTTTTAAAATTTAAAATTTTCAAATCACTACCACTTGAGTTCTTTTAAGAACTCAGGTGGTAGTAATTCTAAATGTTAGCCAGTCCCATGCTTCTGCTTCTGCTGTACTATTTCGTACATTATAGCTTTTAATCCAGCGACTTCTTTCGGTCCTCAAAGTGTACACAGAAACCTGTACGAAAACGCTAAAATACGGAAAATCTTCAACTATTTCGCAGATGTTTCTAATCAAGAGTTTAGCACTATAACTGGAAGGTCTTCTTATTTTTTCAGGAAATAACAAATTAGACTGGTAGAAGAGAGAATCATTACGAGAGTAAAACTGGTGGGTGGTCATATAGCAGCCAACAAGGCCAAAACGATTCAAATCGTTCTATTTAACGGACCCTTTACGGTTTGTCCATCTAACAATCCTTCAACCTTGTTTTCAGGGTCTCTCTCTTCCCGCCCCTCCCCCCCCCCCCCCCCCCACAGCAGTCTCTCTCTTGACTAGCTCTGAACGGCAGGAAGAGAGAGACCTTGGTTGACCATCCCTTGGAAGTAAACTTTCCGAAACCTTTATACCATGAAATCCCCCCACTCCCCTCTCCGTTTATACCCCTTCCCCTTTTTAGAAATATTCCCGTTACAAGCCCCACCGGATAAACGCCCTCCCTGTCCAACTGCTGCCACAGAACGTATTGAATGTCCTCAAATAACAAACCCTCGTAGACCCAGGGGCGAAACAAGGAAAACCTGGTTGCAAGAGAACTTTCGTCGCTCCGATTTTTACCAGATTTACTTTGTTTCGCCCCAACCAACTGCCCCTGGGTCTCAGAGATTGCAAAGAACATTTGGAATAAACCGACAACTGAAAGCAAAATCCAACGTTATCAGCATTTATTATTTGAAACAACTCTATCTTACAAGCTTAAAACTAGCTACTCTCGCAACTCTCAAGCTCACAACCTGATCGCCATCTACTGCTGATGTGTGTAGATGATTAGCCTGGTACGAGGACTGAATTAGCTCATGAGAACTGGAAACATAATCAGTCTTTGCTTATCTAGGAATAAAATATGAAAACTGGAAGTCCGTAACGAGGGATTGATCGCAATAAAATTATTTACATGTAAAAATTATAAGCTTTTGGCAACCTGTCTTCGTCGGATATAAATGTGAAAAAGTGAAAGATAATTCTACGACGGTTCGGAAAAATCTTTAAAACACTGAACTTCTATGCTTGTGTTAATCTTTTCTGAGTTCTCACTATTTTCTACTTATTTACGAAATCTACACAAATGATATAGGTATATAAAAAAAAAATGAACGACAGCACCACAAAAGGTACAATTCTGTTGCTTCGGATCGTTCTGGAAGTTTTAACTTAATTACGCAGTCTGTTCAATTCATATCGATACAATTTTGAGTTAGGCTGCTCGAAAACAGTTTCTGCATTTTTTTAACAAACTGGGTTGTGTGTTTACTTGAACCGTAATAGAAACAAGAAAATGACAAAATTGAAGAAGTTGGATTGTTTTTTCAAATATCCTAACTTGCTGAAATTGAATATATCAACGTTATACATTAATGCAACTTAATCTCATGCGTGAGTTGACCTGCATTACGCAAAAAATACATCGAGAAATAATCATTACACTAAACTAGCCTTAACCATTTTATCCGAATGGTTAAGTTTACTACCTTCCGAGAAGGTTAAAGAAAGTACAATCTGCTATAATGATCTCCCTAAGGCTGTGTACACGACTTCAAAATAAAACAACAATGCTGTTAACAGCTGTTAGAGCAACAATTAAAGATAAAAATTGGGTTTGAGAACACTCAACAATCACTCATTTAAGATAACTCTCGCAGGTTTCACTGTTAAAGGAACTCTGGCTACTAACTGGGACACTAGCGCTTGTTGACATAGTCATACATTCCTTTGGAAGCTAAAATAGAAACAAAGTAATTCTAATCAATACTAATCATATTTAAAGAAATGTAAATTGATCGTTTTTCTTTTCAGAAGGAAGGAAGGAATTTAGTAAAAATTGGAAACTCAAAAAAAGTCAGAGGAACAGGGGGTACTTTAAATCTTAAAATTGGGTATAACCCTTTGCACAATTGTTGAGAAAATTGTTGGGTCATATTACTAAAAACGAGCAAGTTCTTTGTTTGTTCTTCGAGTTATTTGTTTTTTTGTCTCGAAATTCACAAAGCCTTACATTTAATAGGTGAGATGGGGTGGAGGACTGGAAATTATGGAAGGCAACAGACGCAGTTTTGGTGGGTTTCTTTTTAGCATAAAAGTGTTAGCTTTAATCACCTCATCTAAGAAAAGGATATACAACTAGTATGACTGACTTTGAAAATAACTAAGTAGCACAGTTTTTTGGAAAATATACCGTTTCTCTTGATGGTAAACAGAACGTTTTTTTACTTACTCATTGCTTCTGGGAAAAGTCTAGAGTGACGTCGTCTCCAATGAGTACAAAAGGCGCCCAGTATTTCAGATAACTGTACTTGTCTGATTCTCTGAGATCTTTCATGGCCTGGTTCAGGGACTCGCTTGCGCTTCTTCCATCCACGAGGTGATGGTAGAAACTTCTCATAAACTCCATCGTAGCTTCGTCATCAATTGCCCACAGTGATACCAGAACAGAACGAGCACCAGCGCCCATAAAGGCACGTGCAATACCGACCACACCTTCAGCTTTGATTTCTCCACGACCACTGTGACAGCAACTAAGGACAACCAGTCTTGCTCGCACTTTAACACTCAGAACATCTGACATCTTCAAAATGTAATCTTCTTCCTTCGTAGGGATTCGAGGTGCTTGCTTTGCGTCCGGAGTTAGAGCAATTTCACCAGTTTCCATGCATCCATGTGCTGCAATATGAACTAAAGCAACTGAACTAAGTCCCTTTAACACTTCGCGTTTCGTTGCTTTTTTTCCAATCAGAGGCGTCACGTTGAGAATCTTTCCGATCATTTTTACTTCCTTTCTTGCGAACGGAAGAGGATCAAGGAATTTTTCTCCCTTCCAGTTAGTAACTTCTTCCACCCACGGATCTCCCACAAGTAATGCACCACTCCTACTATGGTAGTCGTCAGGGCAGTCAGCAATCAGCCGCAAACTTGTCAACGAAGGGATCAACCGGATTCTAAACGAGTCGCACAGGTATTTTGAATCCGCATCCACCAATGCAGCATACGGAGCTAGCCACAGTGGTCCATCTGGGACAATGATTAGCTCATCACCTTGAATCAGGTCGGCAATCGGCTGAATTAAGATGTTATACAAGGTGCTCAAAGAACTCTCTTGTTGGAAGAAAGGTTGAGAGTTTTCTTCATCGCGCTTCTCATTGGCTTTATAAAGATTTGCTCTTAAAGCATCCATAGAACGATTCTCGCATATAACCTCAGAACGAACGCCAATTTGTCTGTAGGTATTATGTATCAAGGACTGAAGAAAGGGGCTGCCCTCGCCAACTTCCTTCTGTCCTAAACGAACAGGTTCGTCTTTTGAGAGAGCCCAGAGATTCATCTCACTAGTAACATTGTCAAATGCCTGAAAAACTGTACTTGATGGAATAGAGCGTTTCAGTTTAAGATATTGCTCTTCTTCCTCCTGTGACACGGACTGACGTTCTTTAATGCCAAATTGGGATAACATAAGATCAGTTAGATTTTGGGCTCGTCCTTTCTCAGCAGCAAATAAAGCTTCGACCACCATGCCTTGCTTTAACAGTACTCTCCATAAACCAGTGTATGCAGTGTCAACTTCATTTCTATAGCCAATTTTCCACTCATCTTTACTTTGAAGAAGGTTTCTCACATGGTTGTATAATCTTACGCTACGTTCGTTATATTCTAAGGCTTTTGGTAAGAAACCTTGTGATTCGAAGCTGAGACCTAGAAGGTGATAGGCTTTGGCTTCCGCGTTCTTGTCTCCTACTTCTTTGGCGATTTTAAGAAGCGATTCGTGGTAGTCTATAGCTTTTCTGAGATCACCGAGAATTAGAAAAGCATTTCCAAGATTGCCATAAGCATATCCTTCCCCGACCTTGTCTCCTACTTCTTTGGCGATTTTAAGATGCAATTCGCAGTAGTCTATAGCTTTTCTGACATCACCGAGATGTTTATTAGCATTTCCAAGACCGCAATAAGCTTCTCCTTCACCTGCCTTGTCTCCTACTTCTTTCGCGATTTTAAGACTCGATTCATAGTAGTCTATGGCTTTCCTGAAATCACCGAGATGTAGAAAAGCATTTCCAAGATTGCCATAAGATTTTTCTTCGCAAGCCTTATCGCTTACTTCTTTCGCGATTTTAAGACACAATTTAAAGTAGTCTATGGCTTTCCTGAAATCACCGAGATGTCGAAAAGCATTTCCAAGATTGCCATAAGCCCCTCCCTCTCCAGCCTTGTCTCCTACTCCTTTAGCGATTATAAGATCCAATTCGTAGTATTCTATCGCTTTTCTGAAATCTCCAACACTTAGAAAAGCACTTCCAAGATTTCCACAAGTTTTTCCTTCACCGACCTTGTCTCCTACTTCTCTGGCGATTTTAAGATGCAATTCGCAGTAGTCTATGGCTTTTCTGAAATCACCGAGTCTTAGAAAAGCACTTCCAAGACTTCCACAAGCTTTTCCTTCGATAGCCTTTTCTCCTACTTCTTTGGCGATTTTAAGACACAGTTCGTAGTAGTTTGTGGCTTTTCTGAAATCACCGAGACTCAGAAAAGTATTTCCAAGATTGCCATAAAAAAGTGCTTCTTCAGCCTTGTAACCCACTCGTTTGGCATTTGGACATTTGAAATCACCGACCTAAAAGAGGCAAATAATGACAAAGGTACCAAAATTATGCAAGGACTACTTGTGCAAACAGCAGCGAAGTAAAGCCGAATCTTGGCGTAGATCAGGACCAGCAATATAGAGTAAAACGATAAACCAAATGCAAGGCTGATCGGACAGCTGAAAAGGGGAAATAAATTTTATTGCCCAATATTTCGGCTAGACAAAACTATCTTTATGAAATAAATATATGAAATTCATATATTTGTACTGTGGACATACATTTTAATCAAAAAAAAGTTTTATCGCAGTAATGTACTCAACTTAAGCAGTTAAGAAAAGCAAGCCTGAAAAAAATTCAGGCTTGAACGGGAATCGAACCCATGACCTGGTATCGCTGAGGTCATGGGTTCGATTCCCGTTCAAGCCTGAATTTTTTCAATCTTGCTTTTCTCAACTGCTTAAGTTGAGTACATTACTGCGATGATCTTTCATTTGCTTAAAACTAACTTTCTTCAGTGGCTGTAAAAGCTAAGTAAGAATGGAAATGGATGGTTACAATATTTGAAACGGTGCTAATTAAAAAGATGAAATATGATTGGTTGACAAATATAGACGTCCTTTTTTTCTTTATTTGTCAACCAATCATATTTCATCTTTTCAATCAGCATCGTTTCAAATATTGTAACCGTCCATTTCCATTTTTAATTAGCTTTTTCAGCCCCTGAAGAAGGTTAGTTTTGTCTAGCCGAAATATTGGGCAATAAAATTTATTTAGCTTTTTCAGCTGTGCGATCAGCATTGCATTTGGTTTATCGTTTTAAAAAATGACAAATAATCTATATTGAAGTCCTGCTCCTGTTTTTCCTTTTGCGGTTCGACTCTTGCGATGCCTTAATTTTTTATTGGTGCATTTAAAAAGAAAACTGTTGTAACCGGCGGTCTTTTTTTGCGGGGGGGGGGGGGGGGGGGGGGGGCTGACCATCAATCCATCCCTCACCCCTACGCTGTATCTGTCGACCCTGCGGTGGTCGTTCTTTCAAAGCAGTTCAAATGTAGTGCGAAGTGCAACGTTTTTATACAGGGTTCTTTTGTTACAGTATGAACGTACATCACAGAATTTTACTTTTGAGATATTGAGTCTGGTGATCGGAGGTTATTGTTTAAGAACAGATTTTTTATATGTCTCTCTGAAATCATAGCCATGTGCGTTATGTTGATGTACCACTGTAAATTCCTTTTTATTTATTTATTTATTTTCCTATATTTTTATTTTTTTATTTATTTTTTTATTTATTAACGTGGCCGATGCATACGATCAGTGGACGTTGGACTTTGATTGGGAGAAATTAAATTTATCAGCTAATAGGAAAACGTCTTAATCTCGGGTGTGTTACCTTGTAGCATGTGTGAAACTTGTGTATTTTGATGATCACACGAGCTATGAAGGCCGTGGTTTTGACCCTGGCTAGTTATATCATGACGGATTGGTCAAGGTTAACAGGCGTTGCACAATCAACGAGGGCCAGTTTGAGGGTCATCGACCTAGTCTGTAAAAAATATGTTAGTTACGGAAACGGGAAGTCTACGTTGGGGCAGCTACACAGAGAGTAGCTCAATAACCAGCCATTCTTCAGACGACAACTAATCACGTGGGAGGACAGTCGTATTGTGTGTACGGACCACAACCAAAAGGAAGCGCGTTCACGGATGCGATCATTGGTAGCCCCGAATGGACGGTTTTTTGAAATTTGTAAGGACTTATCATGGTCTGAGCACAAGGAACAATAGTCGTCTATCCAGTTGCTGAAGATGAAGTCGGAATATGGCCTCCAAAGTGTTTGTTTCTGAATTCTTTGATGATCAACAAACTACGTTTAGAAATCAGTAAGCAATCTAGAAGTTTAGCTAAGCAACATTTAAAGAGATAAGAGTAATACTTTTACTTTCCACTTCACCTGAAACCTTCGTTTTTAATGTACAGGCCACCGTGATGTTGCTATTGTTAGCGGCTACTTATTTTTAAGCGATTTTTTCTGAGTAGGTTTATTATTATCAAGCGATATTCTAAAAAACATTTTAGCGACATCGTATACACCAGTTTTAAATTAACATATAGCTAAAATGGAGAAAAAGTGTCTAGTAGAAGCACAGACATAGTCACTCTTAGAAGAAACAAAGTCAATTTAAAATGTCAGAAAATGGGGCTAGGAAACCCGGTGTTGCCGCCTACGACGGCTTTCTCCAAACCTTTGAATTGTTCGGTGATCTGATCTTGTCATATAGTTCTACCGGGCCACTTAATTTAATTTTGTTTTCCTTCCGTGGCGGGGGGACTTAAATTTCAATTAAATTTGGGAATTAATTTGGGAATTAAATTTAAGATAAATGGGCTACCACTCGAACTTCATCTTTAGGTACCTGTAGATATTCGACCTAAACAGAGCTTGAATTTGCGATTTGAATTCCACCATCTTGGAAGTTTTTTGAGCCGCGTTACATCGACCAGCAGGTTGCCTGTGACGTCAACTCGTCAAACGTTTAGCGGGAGTTTTGTTTTGTATACAACTTCGCTTTGGCGCTACATTTTTGTATTTTTTCTTGTGCTCGTTTGTAACTTTTATTACAGTGCGACGCGCCTTACTGTGGCCACCAGACAAACTTTTTTTACAAGTGTCATCTTTTAATATTAATTTTTACGTTTTTACTGCGTTTTGTTGACAAATACGATGCAACAAGTATCTATTTGATCGTATTCAACTGTTCGTCAAACTGATAGCACACTTATAAAAAGGTGTGTTGGGTGGCCACGGTAAGGCACGTCGCACTGTAATCGGGCACAAGGGCGATGTCTGTCTGAAACTTTGGCAAAGAAATATGCTGGTTGTAGTAAAAATCCTCAGTACGGCGTGGTGTTTTTCAGTCAAGTACGTTTATAGTACGTGAGCGGTTTATAACACAGTAATTTTGAAAGAGTTATTTTAACTCGTGTTCTGGGGTTAAACTAACTCCTCAAGGTGGAGTTATTTTTTTGGGGAGTTACTTTAACTCCAATAGGAGTTATTTTAACTCCCCTAAAAAAATTATTCTCTTCAGTATGGGAGTTAATTTAACCCCTTAATTGGACCGGAGTTACTCTGTGGGAGTTACTATAACTCTAAAGTGGAGTTAAATGTAACTCCTCTGGAGTTAAATTTAACTCCTTCGTGGAGTTAAATTTCAGTTTAACTTTGTAATGGGAGTTAAATGAACTCCATTTTTGGAGTCATTTTTGAGGAGTTAGTATAACTCTCCTCGAGGAGTGATTTTAACTCTCTAAGAAGAGTTAAAACAACCCTATTTAGGGAATTATTCTTGTGAAGCAACTTTAACAATGGAAAGGAAGTTGATGTAACTCTGCGATAAGAGTCATTATTTTAGGTACTGGAATAACTTACCCAATATCAGAATCATTACTGTTGTTATTCTTTTTCGTTTAATTATATATGGGTTATTGACCAAGCGTGAAGTCAAGATGGCAGGATATTGGCCAAGTTCTTTTTTTGCGTGTTTATGGACCGAGACGAAGTCAAGGTCCATAAACACAACATTTTTTACAGAACGAGGCCAATATCCTGCCTTCTTGACCGAACAAGCTTGGTCAATAAAGGATTTATTATATGACTTTTTTCGAGTACTGAAAAGGAAGCCAGTTGCATGCACGTTCAATGGCGCACGCTAAAATCATTTCATTGGTTTAAAAGCTTAATGAGTGACTGTCAAATTCTTGAATGAATCGAGACGAAATAAAACGACGCTACAACAGCGAAATTTACCTCTTTTTAACCCTCAAAAGGATATTGAAATGGCTAAAATTGCAAATCAACGTTAAGTGTCAAGCCTTAAAACAAGAATGTCCATTCCATCTGGCCGCCAGCTTTTGATTATTGGACGTTTTGCAGAGTATTTGCTCGCTTCAGGCGCTTTAGTGGTGCAAGCCTGCCGTCACGGTGACACGAGCTGAATATTGAAATTGTGATTGTTGAAAGCGTTTGGGACTTATAAATTCACGGGAAGAGCTTGAACTTTCCTACATCATTGATTTAAATGTTCGACCCGACCTTATTCGACGTGAGCGTTGGAGGCTTTGGTGAAAAGATGTTTTAAAAGCTTACATTGCCTGGTTCGCCGTGCCGACCGCTTTCTCCATCAAGATTTACACAAACGACAAGTTTGCCGAATTCTTTATTTTTCAGGTATGTCACTGTTAGACTTCTCTCCCTTTTCTGCCGAACAAAACCGATATCATGTCTTCAAGTCGCTTTGCGTTTTAATTTTTGAATTTATAGCTGGTTGTTGTGGCAAATATAATTCACAAAATTCGTTAATTAATTAGTTTGTTCTCGTTCGCTTCAAGACCTATTTCTTTGTAATAGGACTCTCTTTCGCTAGAAACAGGCAGAAAATATTTGTGTTGTTTCGGTAAATGGTTTCATAGCTCAAGTTTACGACGGAAAAGCTCTTTGCATGTAGTAGCGTCGACGGAGCAGAAATGTTTTTTTTTTGCTTGCGGGAACACAGCGGGCGATCCCGAGCGGTCAAGATGGCTCCATCTTGACCGCTCGGGTAGCCAATCAGAGCACGCGATTCGTTTCATCTTGACCGCTCACGGAGCTAGTCATATAATAAAAAGACATACAGCCCGTATTCATTTTGGGTATGGTGGAGTGATTTCAACTTTCCATGAAGAGTTAAAACAACTCTATTCTGGGAATTATCTCCGGGATGGAGTTACTTTAACTCCGGGCGCAGGAGACTTTATAAATAAACTTCAAAGCTTCCATCGTTTAGTTGAATCACTGCCACGCGAATGTCATCGGCATATAGGTAATTCCGTACACAGTTAAATTTTAGGCATTTTAACACTAACAGTAAAAAATTCACTGTAACAGTAAATTTAATCCACAAAGAAACAAAAACAGCTCCATAAAGGCCAATATTATTTTGTTTAGAATATCAAGAAGTTTTCGGCCATTTAATATTTTCCGACAATTTCTTATCATTTCGGAAGATTTCTTAAGACTACCAAAGATTCCCGAAGACTGTTGAAGATTTCTGGAGAATACGAGGATGTCCGAAGACTACCGAAGATTTCCGAGGAGAACCAAAGCACAGGCTCAATGTTCAGGAGTGATTTTTTAACCCATTTTCGAAGAGCAGATAATAATTTACAATGCTAAAAGACTACGGGTCTTTCACGAAAAACCCTCCAAACACTTAAAGATGAATTCCAGTCCGTACTGCGCAATCTCGGCTGCAATGTTTATGTGAGCCCACCACGAAGCAATGTTTACAAGCAAAACTAAAAATTCTGCGACAAACTTACGTTTTTCTTCATTGTTAACGCCAGATATTCTTGCAGAACAAATAATAACGAGTAGAAGAACCTTGACGCTATTTCAAACCGACGTTTCAGCTCTTGGAAATTCTTGAACGAAACGAACTGTAATGGCGGACTAAAAAACTTCATGTATGCTGTCACCGAAGTGTAACGTTTCAACGAATTCAAAACAAAAACGAAAACAAACCCCGAGTCTGCGCAGTACGGACTGGAAATCAGCTTTAACTGTAGTTTCTTCGGAAATAGTAAACATTAAAAAATTTACCAGCAAACACTAACGATGGGGAGGCGCGGTGGCCTAATGGTTAGCGCGCTTGACTCCGAGTCGAACGGCCCGGGTTCGAGGCCTGGCCGGGGCGCTGCGTTGTGTTCTTGGGCAGGACACTTTACGGTCATAGTGCCTCTCTCCACCCAGGTGTATAAATAGGTACCGGCGAATTTACTGCTGGGGGGTAACCTTGCGATGGACTAGCATCCCATCCAGGGGGGAGTAGCAATACTCCTAGTCGCTTGATGCTACGGAAACCGGGATAAGCTCCGGCTGTATGAGCCCCATGGCTCGGACACAGACTTTACCTTTACCTTACTAACGATTATGGGCAAATAACACTAAACAATAAACGGCCCATTCAGGCCCTCTATTATGTTAGTTCTGTTGTGGATTCTCAAGAAAATTACCCCGTTGTTTCAGAATGGAAAATTTCTCATGATCATAGTTATTTAATGCCTCACCCTGTAGTTTATCCTACCTATGGTTTTAATGAAGACAATAACGTTGCTTAATTCATTGGCCTCCTTGACAAAGCTTGAAGTTGACGATGTTCCCCTTTTGGAAACTATCACCGATAATGAAAGTGAAGAGTTTTTAGCAAGTACTTAAGTCAGTGATTCTAGCCCAACTCGCTAAAATCTTTAAAACTAGTAGTCACCAACAATAGTAACCTTCAGGGTAATTAGTTTTTAATTATTATACTGGTTTTCTTTTGTTTTGTTATTATACTAACAAGTCTCTTTCGGTAACAGTGCCTCTTACACTGACCAGTTGTTAACTCGTCAATCGGTAATCAGGTTTACGCACCGACTAACGATGCTAATGAGGAAGGCAAAGACGGTTTCATTTTAATTGCAGAAAAAGATGAATGGCGTGCGAAAACATGATATGGTGATTGATATGGAGAACTGAAATCCAAAGATAGGCGGACCAAAAAATCCGCAAATGTACCTGACCATCATCTGACAACAGGTACTACAACCAAGTCGATCACACAACAGTAACTGTAAATCAGCGTGTATCTTGACCATAAATTAATGCCTGTTGTGACTCAACTGAAATCATACAGCAAGGCAAAAAGAAAGCCGTTTTGAAGTAATACGAGGTTAGCAAGCTAGAAATGCAAGAGGTGAGGCAATACAAAACAATGGTCGACAGTGGATGAGAACCGATAGTAATTGGTCTAATTGATAAGTCGATCGTGGTAAAACTCACAGATCCCTTCATGCATCTCTTGTCATCGATTTCCAATCTCAATCAACTGTTATCGATTGATATCGATTATGGATTTCATTGATTTGCCACGCTGGAAAAATGGACTTTCAATACCAAACCTAGTAAGAGGCTACCAAAAAATAACACAAGAAGAAGATTGGTAAAGGGTGAGTGGGACGACGTCATTATTTATAGAGACGTAAGCACCGACCAACTGACCATAATTCTACTGAGGCTGCAAAGCAGACGCAAGTGATTGACAGATCATGGTTGTTGCCTAGTTGAATGCTTATGGAACCAAGCAAGGAACATGACAGGGTTTTCGTTCGAGCGTTTTTAACTTTTCCGTTGTTACTTGAGTGAGCTTAATAGCAACAAAAACTTGTACTCAATCATCATCATAGTCATTATTTCTCATCGCGCCAGTAGACGCATAAGGCCAACTGTACTTATTATCGTAGACAAAATGGAGGAATGTAAATGACTTGGAAAGCATGTAGCCTTGTTTTTAACTTATTCTTACAGCTAGAAACGTATGGAAAAGTAAAACCGCGAAAACCGAGAACTTTCCAACAACCTTACCTTGCCTTTTACAATGTGAGTTTCTAAATTCGTTTCTGTGTTCTCTACGTCTGGTTCCTGCTGCTTGCTTTGTTCTTTAACAGACCTGATCCTTAACTCCAATAGCTTCTTGTTACTCGTGTCAATCTTTTTTAGTTAAGAAATGTAACCTGATTTAATTTGTAAACAAAGAAATCTAAAACTCCTCGCGACTTAAAGATGACGCTCCTTCAGTGAACCAGGTCATATTGTTTGATTTAAAAACTGGTATTCTTAGCAAACGAGTTTTTTGTTTTACTAAACAAGGAAAAATACGTCATTCACGCAAGAAAAACTATTTCTGTGTAAAGGATACGGCTAAGCCCTTGTCACACCATGTGATGGCTTCTCCAAAACGATTCAGCTTGATACAGGCACTCGCTCCTATTATAATAAATAAAACAAATGTTTCCAAATTTAGTACAAAACGTCTATAAATATGTTCATGTTCATTTTTATAATATTATTTTATATTTCTATTGTTTAACAGGTTAAATACACCAGCAATGCACTTCTTTATCAAATACCCCGAGCAAGCAGCTATCTATACACAGGCGACGATTAAAGGGTTCACTGATACTTGTCCACTAGCATACCATTACTGGCATTAAAAAGTGGAAACTGAAAAAGCTGATTGTATTTAAAATCTACGATGATTTTTTTAAGCATTTGTATCACAAACCGTATTAAGCTCTTGAGAATTTAAGCTATCAAGATTTGACGATAAATAATTTCTGAACAGCCATTAGCAAACATTAATTATGAGCTAGCAATTCTATCTTCTGTTTCGATAGCAAGCCCACACACGTGCGTTTTATCAAGTGATGAAATCCATGTCATGTAAGAAAGAATCGAGCAAGGGGATGTGGAAAAACCTACACGTAGTCAACAGCTTACCTCTCTCAATTGCCTTAAGGAAAGTTGGTTGTAAGTCAGTGGCAGCTCTTGCATCTCTTAGTGACTTTTCATAATTACCTGATATATTGCAATTAGAAAGAATATGTAAAATGAAACTGACAGAGCTGTAACGATTGATTCTGTGTGTTGTATGAATGGTATTTCACTGAAATAGAGCCAAAAGAGTAAGAAGACCGCTCCTTTCGTTTATTTACCCTTGAACGTTCTCCTTTTCAATGTTTTGATAATGTGGAAATATGTTTAGTGGGAAGATAAGATTTTTTCAGGCTTCTTTATTCCAATTGCTTAAATTGGAAATTCACTGCGATGATCATTTATCACTTTCATATTCATCCGCAGTTCATATATGAATTATTTCATATACATTACATCAATATGTTTAGTGTTGCAAACATTTAACAATGGCATAACATAGCATACTGCTGTATATCTCCCACGGAGAAGGGGGACTCGGGATTTCATGTGACAGCGATGATCGAAGGATTTTGGGGTTTGAAATTTTCGATTCCGGCATTTTTTGGGGGAAGGAAAACTTCAGCTGTAATTTGGCAAGTATTTTGTTTGAGTGGTTTGATTTAAGTAGCGATTTTTTGGGTATCTGAAAGCAATCTTGCACCGAACATATTTGATGTATAACATGTCTTGAAAAATCTTATCATCTAAATGGTTGAAAGAAATTTGGCCCAGAGAAACATAAATATTACAGATTATTGCTAAAGTAAAGAAACATATAACTGAGGTGCAAGGATCGACAAACAATCCAGCAGAGAAAAATCTCTTACTACTCTTACCCAAATGCAAATGTGCAATTGCCCTGTTGCTGTACAGTTTGGCATTCAGTTCGTCATCTTTGCAGTTCACTTTAATTCCTTCCGTGTAGAAGTGAATGGCATTGCTTAAATTCTTTTTACTGTACTCATAATTTCCTTTATTCTTGAAGATTTCTGCTTTCTCTAATGGAAACCAAAATGTTCAATAAATGTTAAAAATATAATTTGTTGATTTATAGTATGTTTCAAACGTGTAAACCGGAAAAGACAATAATAGACAATGTGTTGTCCAATTCCATTTTAACCCATTTATGTTAGTAAATTTAAATGGATTGCTTGTCCTGTAAATGTATTATTTACCTCTTAAGTTGTCTTCGTCGCATTCCGATGCTTTATCGACATATGCTTTGACTTCGCTTTCATTCGCAGCATTCTTTTGGGCTGTTTTAGTGACATCCTTCGTGTCTTCATCCTGTATTAAGATAAAAAGATCCGAAAAATTCCTCGAACTCCTTCCTCGGTTTTGGACTACTAATTTAAAAATTCGCAAAATATGAACAATTTGTCATCGTCATCGTCATCGTCATCGCATCATCATCATCAAAACCTTTATTTAAACGCGATAAAATCTTCATAACCTCAATGTTTGTGTTACCGTGGCATAAAAACTAAAAAACAGAATAAAAGTTAAAATTTACCGATATACAAGAAAAAAAATTAAATCTTCTTAGAATAATATTTTTTTCAAACCCAGCTGATCAGAGAACTGGTGATATTATAATAAGTCTCTTCAAGACATTGTTTTGGAGTTAGACTTACCGTGATTTTAAAAATGTGACTTTCTGGAATTTTCTTGAGCTCATTGACAGACCTGGCTTTTAATCCTAACAAGGTCTTGTTATTTTTGTCAATCTTCTTAAAGTTAAGACACATTACATTTATAAAATAGACAAGATAAATAATACATTTTCTGCATTAGATCTTGGCGGTGAAAATGGTGTGACGATAGAACGACCTGCAAAGCGGGTGGTCACTAAAGAAGTAATCAAAAACATCATCGGATATACAAGATACCTATACAATACCATACCATAAAACAGAAAGATGCTGAGATTAACATTAAATACAGTTATGTTGTTTGGGCATTTCATCTCTCAAAGATTAAACGCTTACAAGGTTATTGTATTGCATCTCGTTAGATTCAAAACTGTCTATCTTTTGCGAAACCATTTCTGGCTTTTGTCGGAGGGCATTGCGTATTGTCAAAGGATACGGCTAATCCCTTATCACACCACGTGATGGCTTCTTCAAACTGCTTCAGCTCAACACACGCACTTGCTCCTGAGTAAAAAAAATAAAGGATACTGTTAACTTTTTATTTGCATTCATAAAAGTTTAAAGACATCTCAACACGGTAGAAAATCAAGGATCCCGACAACGGGCGTCTGTCAATGGGCGTCTGGGGAGACGCGGTGACCTACTGGTTCGAGTCTTGGCCTGGGTCTATGTGTTGTGTCCATTGGGAATTCACTCTACTCTCACTGTGCCTCTATCCACCCAAGATGTATAAATGGGTACCGGTGAATTAATTGGGAAAGTGTAGCCCGGCAATGCACTAGCATCCCAACCAATGCATTGGGTATACCACTGAAACCGTTACAAGCCTCGACAGTAAAGGGTATTTGCATGTCCTGATGCAGACCTTTTTTAGCAGCATTAATGGATCATTTTATCGTTGCACAAAAGAAGTGTTACATGCATATCAAGCACGTACCAGCGCTCATGTTTGCCCACGAAATTTGAGAGAAATAGATGATCTTCCAAGGAAAACTGACAGAGCAATGCAATTTTTTTCTCTCTTATGGTCCAATAACAATTCCAATTCTCGTAATAGAAAGATTTCTTTCTGCCATTTCCGCCATTGGAACTCTACTAATAACGTAATCACGTCATGACTGGAGAATGTTTCGTATCCCGATTTCAGAAACTGCGCGTGGAGTATGCATCAAAGGATGGCCTCTAGGTTGCTCTTCAAAACTACGCCGTGACGTCATTCTATTTCATTCTGTTGTATGTAGCATAACATTCGCTTACCTCTAACAATCGCTTTGAGGAAAATAGGTTGTAAATCAGTGGCCGCTTTAGCATCACTCAGTGAGTCAAGATGATTTCCTGTCGAAGAAATGAACTAAATTTAAATTTTTATTATTTTAATTATTATAAAAAATAGACTAAACCAGAACTCCATTAACAGAGAAGCAAAAGATAGCAAATCAGATCATTGTCATACGAGCACTGCTAGTGCCGACTTTGGTACTAAAGGTTAAAACGACAGTGTTTTTTTGCCTTTTTTATGGCGAAGAATTTCAAAAGACAGTTTTGTAAAGCACTTACCAGGATTTTAATGCTATGCCTTTCGACCTTACAGACCTGGGCTAGATTACGAGTCCCTATATCAATAGCATTAATATTTATAATAACTTGAGAGGATAAAATTAATGTTTTAATGCCTTACATGTAGATGCCTTACCCAATTTGAAATTTGCAATGGCCCTGTTGCTGTACAGTTGGGCCTTCAGTTCGTCATCTTTGCAGTTCACTTTAATTCCTTCTGTGTAAAAGTGAATGGCGTTGATAAAATCTCTTTTTCTGTATTCCTCATTTCCTTGATTCTTATAAACCTCAGCTATCGCTGAATCGAAACAGAAATGAATTATTGTCCGTTTGTTTTGCTACATAAAAGGTCTTTGCACTGCTGAAAAATGTTATTAATTATATTAAATCGAAAAGATCGAATCCGATTAATGAATTCCTTATTTACACTTCTTCGCCACTGCTTGAAACAAACGGGCGCCTGACTGGCCGAGATATCCTACCAAAAGCATAAGTAGACGCAGTAGAAGTAAAATTGTATCCTTAAGACATTGTAACAGCGATAAAGAAGTAGAATTTACTAGCAATCAACCTGGTCCAGTTTCCCTTACCTCTTAAATTGTCGTCATCAAAATCCAGTGTTCCTTCAGCCGGTGGTGTGACGTCATACTCACTTGCAACTTTGATTGAACTCCTCGCCATGGTGAGATTTCAGATCATTTAAAATGGCAGCCTAAAGTTTGAGTCAAAACCGATAATTAATTGCAGGTCTTGACCACTAAAAGATACAACGGCGAGCGCACCAAGGCCGATTTATGGCCAATAAAATGAAAAGGATCTGATTTTCCAATTTAAAAGCGACGGATTTCACTTGAACACTATTGATAACGTGCTGAAGACAGAAGTCAACTACTGTTGCTGTAGTTTGGCATGAAACTCGATTTTTTGGAAGAAAAAAGTCCACTGAAACCTATATAATTCGAGAACCAATTCAATTCTTGCATTTACGAACATGAGTGAAGCCAATATTTGGAGTCGCATGCAGACAAAGAATATGTACATAAAAAGAATGTTCTAGGATAAAACTGAGCAGCTTGAAATATACAAGAGCAAAACGTAGCTAAAAGTGGCGCCAAAATATTGAACTTTAAGAGTACAAGAATACGAGAGACAAAGCCGACCAAAGCCTAATAAGAAAAAATATATATACGTACCACCAGTAACGAAGGAAATCGCTACTAAAGCCTTTCCCCGGGCATAATATAATCTCATTGTGACAATTGCTAAGTATATTTCACACTCATTTGAAGGAAGTGAAGAGTAAATGACGTTCAAAACTTTGGATGCAACAGATCCACAAGCTGGATTATTCGCTCTGAAACAATTGAACTTGAACTTGGAATATTTATAAGGGGAATCCGCTGTTTCTGAGAAAGTTGATTGTTCTTGCATATGACATCATACCGGACATTGAACAAGGTTTTTATAAGTATATTTTTAAAGCGATAGAGGTCCGCTGCTTTATCAAAGTACATGTCAGTTAAGTATATGAGCAAAGTGTATTGCCAACATCAAAGAAAATTTTACTCTCGTTGTCTTATCTAATTATAGTGATCGAGTCACAATTTTATTTGCATATTTATGGATGTCATGTGTCACGCGCTCGATACGGAACGTGCTGAATGTACGACACAAGTTTCAAACACGCGTGGAATTTAAACGGAGCCTTTTGTTAGTTCATTCAGACAGCGATGTACGACGTAAATGACTAGCTCATTCATGCAGCGAAGCACGTAAATGAATGAACAAGAAGCTACTTAGTAGCTCGAAACCGGGTGGTTAATGTTTAACCACTCTTTTAGCTAACAAGAAAGCCTAAGGCTTTTAGACGTATACCCAGTAGCGTTTTATTTCCTTTTGTTGCTGTTCAACAAGAAGTGCGTTATGTTGAAGCGTGACATGCGATATACGATACTCGGCCGTCAGTATTAAAGGTCAAAGGCACTTTGATCGCTTTTGAAGACTTTGAAGGTAGAGATATCAGAGTTGTTTTCGTTCTACTTTTAAAACGCATAATATATAACTTGACTCTTTCAATTATATGTCGTACTGGTCATTTCTAACTGAGCAGCAATTCTTTTTGCTCTGCGGTCTAAGCGATGATTTATTGTTGAGTTAAACACACGGAAAACGCGTATAACGCACGTAATTTAAATCCCTCAAGTGGCAAGTAATTTAAAACATTTCCTCCGTCCCATTCTCCTTCCTCCATTGAGGCAATTTCAAGTGGGTGATGAAAGATGACTGGTTTTAAGCCAATCAACATGCGTGACCTTCAATGCCCTACCGACAAAAAAACTAAAAAAAAAAAAAACAAGTAGCTACTTAGTAGCTCGAAACCGGGTGGTTAATGTTTAACCACTCTTTTAGCTAACAAGAAAGCCTAAGGCTTTTAGACGAACCCAGTAGCATTTATATTTCCTTTTGTTGCTGTTCAACAAGTAGTGCGTTATGCTAAAGCGTGACATGCGATATACGATACTCGGCAGTCCGTATTAAAGGTCAAAGGCACTTTGATCACTTTTGAAGACTTTGAAGGTGGATATATCAGAGTTGTTTTCGTTTTACTTTTAAAACTCATAAAATATAACATGACTCTTTCATTTATATCTCGTACTGGTCATTTCCAACTTAGCAGCAATTCTATTTTGCACTGTGGTCTAAGCGATGATTTATTGTTAAGTTAAACACATGGAAAACGCGTATAACGCACGTAATTTTAAACCCTCAAGTGGCAAGTAATTTAAAACATTTCCTCCGTCCCATTCCCCTTGCCCCATTGAGGCAATTTCAAGTGGGTGATGAAAGATGACCAGTTTTAAGCCAATCAACATTCGTGACCTTCAATGCCCTACCGACAAAAAAAAAAAACCGAAGGTAGATTATGAACCGGGGGGCACCAGACCCCCACCCGGTTAAAAAACCGAAGGTAGATTATGAACCGGGGGGCACCAGACCCCCACCCGGTTAATGAGATCTAGGCGGAAGTTGTAATTAGCTCCGTGGACGGGAGTTTTTGTTTTAAAGGGTGGGCCGATATTCGATACCAAATATTCGATATACCGATATTGAGACAATTTTGATTGAAAAGTATCGATACTTTCGAAAAATACCTTTCGATACCTTTGCGATACTACACATGTGACCTGAGCCTGCGGTCTTCTGCTCAGCACCTGAGGTTTAAAATGTAATTTTGCTTAAACATGTATTTTTACGTTTAAACATGATGTCCACACGTTGCTGAAGAAACAAACAGACCAAAAATCATCATTCTTAGAATGTCAGGACTGTCCTTTCTATGGACAGTCAAATCACGTGACATATTTATGACGTCAGGACGGAAATGACGCCATAATATCGATATCGATATCGAGAAAAAAGACAAATATATCGTATAGATATTTTATTGAAAAACCTGTATCGGCCTGTCCTTAGTTGTTGTTAGCTCCGTGGACGGAGAAATTGTAGGCCGTCACGGAAGTAATTTCACATGGTACTCCTCCCTCTAACTAAAAGTCAAAAGTAAATTACATGAAGCTCAGTTACACATGTGGAAAGAAGTGAAATCTTTTTAAAGCGTGATTAATAAATTAGCATCAAATCACAATTTTGGAACTTTTAAAAGTGTTACGTCCATCAAGAAGCAGAAATGTTCATCGGGGGACCCTAGAAGGGATCATGTCAACGCATGCTGAAACACGCAATCGAATCGAAACACGTCAACCGCAAGTAGCTTGTTATGGTACCCCTCCCCCTTAGTAAAGTCAGGGTTCAGATAGACATATGAAATGAAATAAAATCACGCCGAGGGGAACCCTCAACGGGTTCATTGTGATACGAGGTGACAAACGCAACAAAGTCCATCGAGGAAGCCATACTGGCAAGGCGTCATTTGCTTTCACATTGGTAAATAACCATTACCTGTTTTATTCTTTATTCCCTTGTCAGCGAAATTGCCCCTAAAGGCACGATAGAGAATTTTCCATTTTATCTTAAGTGTTTTTTTTCCGGTCACACAATATGATCCGTGACGCACGTTACCACATTATTTGAAAAGAATATATCTTTTAAAAATTAACATAAAGAGTGTTGAAGTACCTTTATTTTCGGTTCATGGTACGTGTAAACATACACTCGCCAGGTGGGTAACGTCACGAGGCAGAATAAGTTCCGTTTAAGCGCGTAAAAATAGTTCAGCATTCCTTTAGCTCGTTTATGCCCAACCACCCTGAAAGCGGAAAACAACAAAAACTGGTAACAAAATATTTTGGAAACTGGATGAAAAACATGAAATATTAATCACTGAATATCGAATAAAACTTAAATAAAAACAAGACATGAATCATGCATATCCAAAGCCCAATTATTCACCGAAGGGGTTTGCTCACACCCCGAAACAGAGCCTTTTCCGGATTATACTTAAAATCAAACAAAAACTGTTAGGATTTATTCATTGTTAATCGATTGCTTTGATGACGAATGTTTTGAAGTAAGATCACATGTTTGCGCTGCTCGGCGTTGTAATTACTGCTACTGGCTAAACTGTCGTTTAGCAAAAACGTTCCCAGAAACACGTGACAACAAAACTATATAACTTCTCGTTTATGAACACAACAGTGTAACAATGAATTATTAATAACCTGAACTCACTATGCATGAATAACATAATCGCTGAGGTTTCGATTTTTAAGGGTACATCTCCTCGCTTTCATGTTCAGTTGACTCACAATCATTCGAGAGTCGCATTCTCGTCTCCGAGCCGCTTGTTCTTCATAGCCGGCTGGGCCCGATGCACGAGGAACAAGTGGCCTAGATCTGGGAACACATAATTTGATTGGCTAGATCCGAAACAAAGAAAACTTAAATTTACCAAGTCAAATCAACTGTTTAAAAATCCCTTTATTGTAAGAGATTTGCGACTGTTAATTTGGTTAGCTAGATTTAAATTCTATTTGAAAATCTAGCTTATATTCTATTTAAAAATCTAGCTAATGAAATCATGTAACTCCAGAGCCACCTGTTATCGTGCCCCAGGATCAGCGACTGAGAGGGATCGGACAAGCTGCTTTGGCGACGAGAATGTCTCCAGAGCCACTTGTTGCTCGTGCCCCAGGCCCAGCCGGCTAAGATGTACAAGCAGCCCTGGGGACGGGAAAGTCGAGAGTCGTTCCTAGCTCCTACGAAACAGACTCGTTCCCAGTTCAAACGAATGACAAAATTGTCGACCATGGCAACGACGAAGCAACTGCATGAAAAAGAAGCCTGGATAAATTTTTCTGGCACTGATTTTGTGTCATTTCAATATTTGTCGCTCCCTAGAAAAATTCCTAGAGTTGGTGGGAGTAAAGTTCAAAATTTAGAGCCGATTCATCCAATCACTAAAAGATTAACTAAGGTTTTAAAGAATGTGATTTGAAGGCTTGGTTGCTGGCCTAGCGTTGTTGGAATTTGTAAAGTGTGTTTTGATTGGCACTTACCCGCATTTAAAAGTCGAATTAATACTCTACACAGATGACTGTAGTGCTGCGTCATCAGTTTTTGGCTGAATTGCCACACTTCGGGTTGACAACGCCCAAAGAGAGGATTACGTCCTGAGGAAGTGGTGTTAATCTAAAAAGCCCTTTTTGGGAGGGGAGGGAAGGGGGGATACGTCATCCCTTGTCCCGATAACTTTGAGGGTAGGTAATCAAAGTTGTTACCGTATTTTCTCGATTTAACACCCCCGGCGTTTATTGAAAACGTGCCCTGGTGGACCCGACGTTTAATGACTCGTGCAGGTTTTTTTAGCCCGGTTTTCATTAAGCAAGGGTTTTATTCATTATTTTTGACAAACATGTATCTTGCTAATACAGCTTATTTTAATTACCTTCAGGGGCCAATTTTCAGCCCGACCTTGGAGATCCGGCGTTTATTCGGTACCCGGCGTTCAATTGTAAAAATACGGTATCCTTATTATTTTGGCTTTTATCCCAAAAATCAGGGTCTCTCTAAAACATAAGATATAAGACAGTTTTCATGTATCAAAACCCGGAAAATTCTCAAATTTTTTTAGTTTCAAAAACTACAAGATTTCGATTTGCTTTCGTAACAGGGTGTTCTTGTTTTTGCAATTGTAAATTTGCACACGAACTTCATCACTGGTGCGGAATTGTACAGAGGAGAAGACATGAGGATTTTCTTTGCGGCAAGAACATGGCGCTTGATACATAAAGAAGCTACGAACTTCTTCACGTTACTCTCAGATAGACACTAAACTGCCTAGATAGAAAAAAGGCCTTTTAGTCCGCCTGGAGGGAGACTGCAGAGGCAGAAGAGTAGAAAAGAGTAGTAGGCTCACTCATTGAATATATAACCTTTATTAACAATTTTACTTTGCATATCCTTAGTAAGTTACAAAAATGTGCTATCGTGCGCGTAGTTTTAACGAGTGCTTAATAGCTACTAGTACTCTTCCTCTCCGCCGTAGACGGGAAGAATGTACCTATAAAATTCGAAGTACATAGAGGCACGGTCAGATATAGCCTAATTTACCGTGCGAGTGTTTTGTTTACCAAGCTACTAGTTAGTTAAAGCAAAAGTCGCACTTTTGCGAATTAGACCACACCAAAGGAGCCTATGCCACGAGTTAGTCTTACGTGGGTTAAAACAATTCTTAAAATACTGAAACTTCTTTGATTTAGTTGATCTTTTTCAAATACTCACTATGTTTTACTTAACGAGATTCGAACAATGATATATAATACAAAGAATCCTGGACAAAACCACAAAAGGTACAACTTTGTGGCCTCCCCGAGTTTGTGTGTTAACCTATTTTATATCTCGTTAAACCAAACTACCAACAAGAAAAATTTCATGTCATAAACAGGCATAACCAATGCATGTACATAACAAAATTGAAGAATGTATTTTTTTCTAACATACTGAAACTGTATATATTTAACCATTATAAACCCTTAGTTTAGACAACTAAAGCTAAAGCATGATTTTCTTGTATTACACAAAAATATACCCATACACAATGATTAAATAAGAAAGTATATAATGTTACGTATTTGTGCTCCGAACACGAAATCGATATTCCGCTGAAAGCCTTTTCTCCTTAACGAACTGCTATAATATCAGCAAGGCCAAAATACCCAGTGTATAAATTAGTTCAACCGTTTTCATCTGGATCTCCTCTGGTTGTTCAACCTTTTTAGACGGTACAAATTAGTGCCAACTTAAAACTCCCTGCTTAAATCTAAAAGCTTTTACTTAAATGAATAAAGTCGTAAAAAATCAAGTAACTCCTAAGAAAGTTCTGTTCCATTTATCGCCTTGAGCCTGTGTACACAGGGCTAAGTCTGTACAAGCACTATGTTGCTAACAGCAGTTAAAACAGCAAAGTTAAAATTGGGTTTTGAGAACACCCAACAGTCATTCTTGTACTTAAGATTACTCTTGGAGGTTTAAGACGCGTTTACACGACAGAGAAATTTGGGTACGGACTCGTCGCAAAAATGGTCCGGACCCGACCACTTTTGTAGAGAAACAGTCAAATCAAAACGGGGCCATAGGCGCCTATGGCCCCGTTTTGATTTGACTGTTTCTCTACAAAAGTGGAGAGGTCCGGACCAAATTTCTGACGGGTCCGTACCCAAATTTCTCTGTCGTGTAAACGCGCCTTTAATCTGTTGTTGCTAGTCCAGTTCATTTTCAAACAACTGTACAAACTAGGACGCTTGTTTTCCGGCATGGTCAAGCATTCCTTTGGAAACTGAAACAAAAGCAAAGTAATGGGTTCCGATTAATAAAAAAAACTAACTACTATTGACAAGGTTCTTTTAAACAAACTCCCAGTATGTGAAATAATTGATTGATTACTAAATGACAGGAATAGCAGAGTTGTAAACATACCGAATTCTTGTCAAGGTCTTTTTTGACGGGAGGAGCTTAATAGAAGATGGGACTGACTTAGAGAGGAAAAGGACGTACTTAAGTGCATAAATTGGCTATATCCCGTTGAATAATTGTTGAAATATTTCAAACAGTTAATTAAACAACGTACAGTCACTTAAAAAAAAATCTGAATCTTTTCTTTGTTTAAAAGTTGCTGTTTAAGGCTTAATGTCATTGGAAAACTTATGCAATATTCATGGATGAAAGACGGGGGACAACAAAAGGTAGTGAACACAATATTTAATTTTGTTTAGTTACTATCCTGTTAAAAAGGGATTTTGGCTACCTCGACGTATTTTTAAGAGGATAATATGGCTGAGGCTGGAAATAAATATCAGCTGGAGTGATTTGGCAAATATACTCGACCCCTCGTAAGTAACGATAAATGTCACGGCTGTTAGCAAATCGCAAAAGGAGGGACCGTCCGATAGGAACGAGACACTTGTGACATCAAACGTTGATGTTTCTATTTCGAAACAATAAAAATAACTGATACAGCAAGTGTAAATTAAACTCATCCGATGATTGTTGTAGATGACCCTGAAGAATTTTATAACAAAAACCGATTCCGTCCAAACGTTTCTTTCAAGAAAATGTTATTTTATTACAACGGACCGACTTACATATGGTACACATTTCGGCAACGCGAAGTAGAGAAAGGAAAAGCTGCAAAATTAGAAAGTGAAATGGGTCGATACTTTTGTAACTAAACGGTATCTGGGTTTATCTTGGTCGTGAAATGAACTACTTTTACTTACTCATTTCTTCTGTTCAAAGTCTAGAGTGACGTCATCACCAATTAGTACAAAAGGCGCCCAGTATTTCACATCACTGTACTTGTCTGATTCTCTGAGATCTTTCATGGCCTTGTTCAGAGACTCGCTTGCACTTCTTCCTTCTACAATGTGATGGTAGAAACTTCTCATAAATTCCAGCGTGGCCTCGTCATCAATCGCCCACAGTGACACCAGAACAGAACGAGCACCTGCCCCCATAAAGGCACGTGCAATACCGACCACACCTTCAGCTTTGATTTCTCCTTGACGACTGTGACAGCAGCTTAGGACTACTAGCCTTGCTCGTAGTTTAACGCCAAGCACATCTGCCATTGACAAAATATAATCTTCCTTCCTAGGGATCGGGGATGTTCGCTCTGGGTCCGGAGTTAGAGCAATTTCACCAGTTTCCATGCATCCATGTGCTGCAATATGAACTAAAGCAACTGAGCTGAGTCTTTCTAACACCTCGCATTTCGTTGCTTTCTTTCCGATGAGAGGCGTCACGTTGAGAATCTTTCCGATCATTTCTACTTCCTTTCTTGCAAACGGTAGAGGATCCAGGAATTTCTCTCCCTTGCTGTTGGTAACTTCTTCTACCCATGGATCTCCCACAAGTAATGCACCACTCCTACTATGATAGTCGTCTGGACAGTCAGCAATCAACCTCAAACTTCTCAACGAAGGGATCAACCGGATTCTTAACGAGTCGCACAGGTATTTGGAATCCGCATCCACCAATGCAGCATACGGAGCTAGCCACAATGGTCCATGCGGGACAATGATTAGCTCATCACCTTGAACCAGGTCGGCAATCGGCTGAATTAAGATCTTATACAAGGTTCTCAAAGACCTCTCTTGTAGGACGAAAGTTTGAGAGTTTTCCTCATCGAACTTCTCATCCGCTTTGTAACGATTTTCTCTTAACACATCCAAAGAACGATTCTCGCATATAACATCAGAACGAACGCCAATTTGTTTATAGGTAGTATGTATTAAGGACTGGAGAAGGCGGGTGGCATCATTCAACAGAGAAAGGACGTCGCCAATTTTTTTATGTCTTAAATGAACAGCTTTGTCTTTTGAGAGAACCCACAGATTCAACGTACAAGTAAGCCTGTCAAATGCATGAAAAACTGTACTTGGTGGAATATAGCGTTTCAGTTTAAAAAATTGCACTTCTTCTTCCTGTGACGCGGACTGACTTTCTCTAAAGCCAAATTGGGATGACATAAGATCAGTAAGACCTTGGGCTCGTCCTTTCTCGGCAGCAGACAATGCTTCAACTATCTTGCCTTGCTTTAACTGTACTCTCCATAAACCAGTGTATGCACTGTCAACTTCATTCCTATAGCCAACTTTCCACTCATCTTTACTTTGTAGAAGGTTTCTCACATAGCTGAATAATCTTACGCTAAGTTCGAAATATTCTAGGGCTTTGGGTAAGAAACCTTGTGATTCGAAGCTATTACCTAGATGGTAATAGGCTATGGCTTCCTCGTTCTTGTTTCCAATTTCGTTGGCGACTTTAAGATGCAATTCGTAGTAGTCTATAGCTCTTCTGCAATCACCGAGATAAAAAAAACATTTCCAAGATTGCCATAAGCACGTCCTTCGCCGGCCTTGTCTTCTACTTCTTTGGCGATTTTAAGACGCAATTCGTAGTAGTATATGGCTTTTCTGAAATCACCGAGACTCACAAAAGCATTTCCAAGATTGCCATAAGTATTTCCTTCGCCAGCCTTGTCTTCTACTTCTTTGGCGATTTTAAGACGCAATTCGTAGAAGTCTATGGCTTTTCTGAAATCACCGAGACTTAGAAAAGGATTTCCAAGATTGCCATAAGCATTTCCTTCGCCATTCTTGTCTTCTACTTCTTTGGCGATTTTAAGATGCAATTCGTAGTAGTCTATGGCTTTTTCGAAATCACCGAGACTTAGAAAAGCATTTCCAAGATTGCCATAAGCCCTACCTTCGCCAGCCTTGTCTCCTACTTCTTTGGCGATTTTAAGACACAATTCGTAGTAGTCTATGGCTTTTCTGAAATCACCGAGACTTAAAAAAGCATTTCCAAGATTGCCATAAGCACTTCCTTCGCCGGCCTTGCCTTCTACTTCTTTGGCAATTTTAAGATGCAATTCGTAGTAGTCTATGGCTTTTCTGACATCACCGAGATTTAGAAAAGCATTTCCAAGATTGCCATAAGCACTTCCTTCGCCGACCTTGTCTTCTACTTCTTTGGCGATTTTAAGACCCAATTCGCAGTAGTCTATGGCTTTTCTGACATCACCGAGACTTCGAAAAGCATTTCCGAGATTGCCATAAGCATTTCCTTCGCCGGCCTTGTCTCCTACTTTTTTGGCGATTTTAAGATGCAATTCGTAGTAGTCTATGGCTTTTCTGAAATCACTGAGATTACGAAAAGCATTTCCGAGATTGCCATAAGCATTTCCTTCGCCGGCCTTGTCTCCTACTTCTTTGGCGATTTTAAGATGCAATTCGTAGTAGTCTATGGCTTTTCTGAAATCACCGAGACTTAGAAAAGCATTTCCAAGATTGCCATAAGCATTTCCTTCGCCGGCCTTGTCTCCTACTTCTTTGTCGATTTTAAGATGCAATTCGTAGTAGTCTATGGCTTTTCTGAAATCACCGAGATTACGAAAAGCATTTCCAAGATTGCCATAAGTGTTTCCTTCGCCGGCCCTGTCTCCTACTTCTTTGGCGATTTTAAGATGCAATTCGTAGTAGTCTACGGCTTTTCTAAAATCACCGAGACTTAGGAAAGCATTTCCAAGATTGCCATAAGTTTTTCCTTCGCCGGCCCTGTCTCCTACTTTTTTAGCGATTTTAAGATGCAATTTGTAGTAGTCTATGGCTTTTCTGAAATCACCGAGACTTAGGAAAGCATTTCCAAGACTGCCATAAGCACTTCCTTCGATAGCCTTATCTCCTGCTTCTTTGGCGATTTTAAGACACAATTCGTAGTAGTCTTTGGCTTTTCTGAAATCACTGAGACTTAGAAAAGAATCTCCAAGATTGCCATACAGAAGTGCTTCTTCCGCCTTGTCACCCAATCTTTTGGCATTGGGACATTTCAAATCACGGACCTAAAATAAGGAGATAATGACAAGCTTTCAATATTGAAGTTCTGCTCCTGCTTTTCCTGATAACTCATTTCTTGTCGCAATGTATTAGCCTGGTAGATAAACAAATGTTGCAAATCGCATTTATTTTATTTGCTGTAAGACAGCTTCGAAAACAATTCGTCTGTTTCGTTGAATACAACAGGTAAGGTGGGTGTTCTTTTAAGGAAGTTCAAATGAAGTGTGAATGGCAGTATTTGTATACATGGGTCTTTTGTCAGTGTTAACGTACATCGCAGAATATAAATTTATGTGAATCTCTGGCGATCGGAGGTTACCGTTCCAAAACAATTTTTTGTATGTTTCATTGAAATCAAAACGTGGCCCATGCGCCTGATCATGCAGTGGACTTTGAACTTTGATTGTGAGAGATTGAATTTACCAGCTAACAACAAAACGTCTTCATCTCGGGTTTGTTACCTTGTTGCATTAAGTAAACTTGTGTATTTTGATGATCTTACGAGCTACGGCAGCCGGAGTTTTTGCCCTGGTTGGTTGAATCATGACGGATAGGTAAAAGGCCTGGCCCGATCGAAGAGATCCCCTGGCCCTCCAGTTTGAGGATCGTCGACCCATCCTATTTATATATGTTTATAACGGAAAAGGTAGATATTCTTGGAGGCTGCTTCATAGAGAGTAGCTTAATAACGTAGCTGCTATTCTCCAGACGACAACTTATCACGTGGGAGGTCAGTCGTATGGTGATTACGGACCACAGCCAACAGGAAGACGTTCACGGATGCGGTCATTGGCTAAACCCGAACGGATGGTTAAATTTCTGACATTTGTAAGCACTAATCATGCTCTTAACACAAGGAACAATCAGTCATCTATTACTAGCTGTCGCAGATAAAGTCGGAATTTGGCCTCCAAAGCGTTTGTTTTTAATGTTTTGATGTTCAACAATTTACCGTTAAAAGTTTGAAAGGAATCTAGAATTTTAGTGAAGTAGCATTTAAAATAGGTGGCGAACACTATTTAAGCACCTACGTTCCACTTAGGAACGAAGAGGATTAAGTAAGTAAGCATTTAAACGGGCTTTGTATGTTTTTTAAATGTAAAAGTTTTACCACTTTACTTTTGCACTTTTGTTTTAATTTGTACAGGCGACCTTAATGTTGCTATTGTTAGCGGCTTCTATTTTTTTCCTGAGCAAGACGTAGCCGCTATTTAATAGCGGTATTCCGAAAATTGGAACAATGTACCGATATCGTGTAAACCAGTTTTAAATGAACATATAGCCAAGATGGAAATAAATGTTCAGTAAAAATTTCTTAAAAGTGACGAAAACTGTCATCGCCGGAAAGAACAAAGTTATTTTGAAATGTCAAAAATTTCGTTCTTGTCAGGGAAACTAGTCTTGCCCTCCACGACGGAAGCGACCTCGGCGAATACTTAATGTGACTTTCTCACAACTTGCTACAATCTTTAAAATTAGTAGCCGCTAGCAATAGTAACCTTCAGGGTACTTAGGTTTTCATGATTATACTGGTTCCTGTTTTAGTGTCATTACACTAGCAGGATTCCTTTCTTGGATAACAGAGCCTCTTTCAATGACCAGTTTTTAAATTCTCTAATCGGTAATTCAGGTTTACGCACCGACTAACGATGCTGATGAGGAAGGCAAAGACAGTTTCTAGGGTCAATTGCAGAAGAAAGATGTATGGTGTGCGAAAGCATGATATGGTGATTGTTATAGAGGACTGGAATGCGAAGATAGGCTAGGAGCTATGCAATAGGGAGAGAGAAATAATAGAGAAAGAATTATGACATTTCGCATAACAAACAATCTTTCAATAACCTTCAACAGTGTACCCGCACAAAAACATCCACAAATGTACCCGAACGGAACATCACCTGACGACAGGTGCCACAACCAAATCGATCACACAAACGTTAATGCAAGTCAGCGTGTATCCTGCTACAGACATTTGCCATTGACCGTAACTTAATGGTTACACTGTGACTCAACTGAAGTTATGCAGTCAGGTAAAAAGAAAGCCGCGGTATTGAAGTAATACGAGGCGAGCAAGCAAGAAGTAACAGAGGTGAGACAAAGCAATCATGGTCGACAGTCGATGAAAACCGATAATAATTTATTTCGAATATTTTTATTTTTTTAAATTATATCTAGAATAATTTTATTGTAAATAGTACTGTTTATAGTTTTAAACTTTATAGTTTTTTAATGCTATAGTTTTACATAGAGGGCCACAAGTGTATTAGTGTTGTACACAAGTTGGTGCTACCCTCTTTAAATAAAGAGTTTTTACTTACTTACTAAAAGTCGACCGTGGCAAAAGTCACAAAACTTTCCTTCATCGCCGGTCATCGATTTCCAATATCAATCAATTAATTGGTATCAGCTGCTATCGATCAATATCGATTATTCATTTTATTAATGTGTCACGTCGGGAAAATGGATTGAAAGATTGGTAAAGGGAGAGGGAAACGACGTCATTGCAACAGAGGCTGCAAAGCAAAGATGTTACCCGTCTCATGGTTGAAAGGACTCAAGTGATGGACAGATCCTGGCTGTTGCCCAGTTACCAGTTGAAATGCTTATGAAACAAAGCAAGGAACATGACATGGTTGTCGTGGGAGCGACTGTCTTTACTCATTATCGTGGACAAAATGGTGGAATGTAGACGAATTGGAAAGCATAAGGCCTTGTTTTTAACTTACCCTTATAGTTAAAAACGTATGGAAAACTAAAAGAGCCAAAAACAAGAACTTTGCAACAACCTTACCTTGCCTTTCACAGTGTCAATTCCTAAATTCTTTTCTGTGTTCCCGCCGTCTGGTTTCTGCTGCATGTTTTGTTCTTTAACAGACCTGATCCTTAACTCCAATAACTTCTTGTTACTTTTGTCAATCTTTTTTGAGTTCAGAAATGTAACCTGATGTTATTTGCTTAAGTAAACAAAGAATCTAAAAAATCTTCGCGACAGCAAAGATGAAGCCCCTTCAGTAAACCAGGTTTGCATATGGCTGCGGTAGTCCTGTTTATGTTCATGATGTTCGATTTAAAAAGTGGGATTTTTTAGTAAAGAAAGTTCTTTTTGTTTAACGAAACAAGGAACATGTCATGCATGCAAGAAAAAATAATTTGTGCGTGAAGGATACGGCTAACCCCTTGTCACACCATGTGATGGCTTCTCCAAAACGATTCAGTTTCATACAGGCACTCGCTCCTATAATGATAAATTAAACGAATGCTTCCTAACTTAGTACAAAACTTCTATACAAATGTATATGTTGATGCTCATTTCTTTATGTTGTATCTTTATTACACAGTTTTTAAGTACACCAGTGATTCAATTTTGATATCAAATACCCTGAGCAGGCAGCTATCTATACACAGCCTATGATCAAATGGTTCACTAATACTTGTCCACAAGCATAGCACTACTGGCTTCAGATAATACAAAAAAGCCGATTGTATTTAAAATTTACGATGAATTTCTCGAATTGGTATCACAAACCGTTTTTAGTTATTTTAGTTATCAAGTTTTGACTGTAAACAATCTCTGAACAATCATCAGCTAACATTAATTATTTTTTTCTCAGCGCGCGAGCGGGCAAGATGAACCGAATCCTGCAATCTGATTGCTTCCGGGAGCGGGCGGAATTTTCCGATCTTGACCGCGGTCAACGGAACGGGATGCAGTTCCGCGCGAAATCAGTTTGCAGCGAGACGAACGAACACATGAAAATTTTGCTCTTCAAAATCGAACTGTTCATTAACCGTTGTAAATTTAGAAGGAATAAAAAGCAGTGGAATTAAAGGCCTCAAAGTTCTTCAAAAGGCGAGTATTTATTTCTTTCTCAACAAAATCGAGTTGTAGTTTACCGTTCGTAGTTTGTCGTCGCGTTGTTTGTGCATTTTTGCAATGATTTTCACGCCATTGCGGTAAACTTCACCGCGGTTTATAGACTCTATCTATGAGTTAAACTGCCTTGTTTATCTGTCAAGTTTTGCTTAAACAGAACACTATTGGCCATCATTCAAGGAATTGAGATTCTTTGATTAAAAACGGACAATTTAATTATAACAATATTGTGCCGTGCGTAGACACTACGCATTTCATTCAGTTTGGCAAACATTTTAATCGAGAATTGTTCGGGAAGCCGACCGGAAATCGATTGAAATTTGTTACGTTTTGCGGCATATTTGTGCTATATTTATGACTTCATTTGCTTTTCTTGATTCTCTGCAGTGTAAATTAAATATACTGAACCTTTTTTAAGTACGGTTCATTTTAAGTGAAGCTATTTTATTCGGAATTAAATAGAAAACGGCATTCTTCACTCCGAATTCGAAGATCGAGTCGGACTCAAATCAAATCCGCGCGTATACAAACAAAGATTTTGCGACAGATTTTTTCTTGGTTTCTTTTCCAAACAAATTAAAGTAGAAAAAAATAAAAACGTTATTTACCGGCCTAGGTCGGTCCGTATTGGAAAAAACTGTACCCTCGGTCTTGAGCACGGCCCTCGGCCTGCGGCCTCGGGCCGTACTCAAGACCTCGGGTACAGTTTTTCCCAATACGGACCTCCCGGCCGGCAAATAACATATATTTATGAACTGGCAGTTTTATCTTCTGCCTTGATGGCGAGCCCACACACGTGCGTCTTATCACGTGATGAAATCCATGTCAAGTAAGAAAAGGGATGAGAAAAAACCGCTGCATAGTTTACAGTTTACCTCTCTCCATTGCCTTAAGGAAAGTTGGTTGTAAGTCCGTGGCATCCCTTGCATCTCTTAGTGACTTTTCATAATGCCCTGATATAATTCCATAAGAAAGCATATGTATAACGAAAATTGACAGAGCTGTAACGATAGTTTCTGTGTGTTGTATGAATGGCATTTCAAAAACCCAGTGCCATCTCCCTTGACTCCACTGGTTCGAAATACAGTCCAATGCCGTAGCAGGGTTAAATGTATTGGAGGGGCACATCACGAGCGCCGGAGACGCGAGCTTCTAAGGGGGTCCGGGGGGAGTGCTCTCCCCTGGGAGATCTTTAAATCTAGGGTCTCTAAAATAGCCTTTCCAGCCATCTGAAAGCATTTTCCAGCAATTTTTAGCTGACTAAAATCATTTAGAAAGCACTGGGAAAACACTAATTTTGCTGAAAGTGTCCAACAGTATCCTAACATTATTACTGTTCTATTTTTGAATATTTGTGTTAGCCAAAATTTTGGGGGCGCCCGGGCCCCCCCCCCCCCCCGGCCCCACCCAATGCTACGGCACTGCAGCCAAAAATAAAAATGGAAGCTACTTTCGTTTTTTTTTTTTTATTTTAACCGTTCCCCTTTTAATGTTTTGATAGTGTGAAAATATGTTTGGTGTTGGAAACATTAAAGAATAACTTATCATACTGCTGCATATCTCAACCCAAAATGTCGTCGCTGTTATCACAACTTGCACGAACATATCTCATGTATAACATGTCTTGAGAAATCTTAGCATCTAAGTGGTAGAAAGAAATTTGGCCCGTAAAAAACATGGACATTGCAGATTATTACTAAAATAAAGAAACCTTACAGTGAGGTGCAAGGATCGACCATCAAATCACAGAAAACTCTTTTACTACTCTTACCCAAATGCAAGTGTGCTATGGCCCTGTTACTGTACAGTTTCGCATTCAGTTCGTCATCCTTGCAGTTCACTTTTATTCCTTCCGTATAGAAGTGAATGACATTGCTTAAATTCTTCTTGCTGTACTCATGATTTCCTTTATTCTTGTAGATCTCTGCTTTTTGTAATGAAAAACAAAATGTCAAATGAATGTTAAAAATATAATTTGTTGATTTATATAAAATGGTCCCCTTTTCATAGCGTGTTGTATATTTCTATTTTAAGAGCGGAAAGGACAATAATAGACAATAATTTTATTGTCCAATTCCATTTATCTCGTTTCAAACATTTGATCAGCAGGGATTTGCAAAAGCAAATGCATAAGAAAAACCAAGAAAGATTTAATACTGCTCGACGTTTCGGAGTCATCGTGGTGTTTCAATTCCATTTATGACCCATTTATATTAGTAAATTTAAATTAACACGTGAAACGAGCACAAATAAACAGTACCATATTTGTACAGTAGGTTACCGGTTATTAAACTATCTGTGGTCTTCTTATTCATTCTGGCCAGGCGAAAGCAAAATGGTTCAGAGACAGGATTTGGGGAAAGATATGATAGATGATAAATCTAGCTCTTATTCCAACATTTTAGTGTGTAGTGTCAGTGTCGCAGCATATTTCTGCATGCGTCATCGGTAGTTTGCTACGTCCTGCGGGCTCGCCAAAATACTGCAAGGCTCGCCCTGTTAATGTACAGAAACTACACGCTCAATTGTGTAATTCATTTCATCAATCCTTTAAACGCCCAGTGGCACATAGGGCATCAACAAGTCGCCTCCATTCCTGTCGGTCCTTTGCAAGCCGTGAAGCTTGCCCCCAGGTAAGGTTAAGAGCCTGAAGTTCTGCTTCTGCAGTTCTTCTCCAGGTGGATTTTGGACGACCTCTTTTTCTTTTACCCTCTGGTGTCCATCTGAGAGCAACTTTAGAAATAATGGTAGATTCTCTGCGGAGCACATGACCAACCCAACTCCATCGTTTCCGTGTGAGAACAATACTCATGTCCTCCTGTTCTGTCAATTTAAAGAGCTCATTGTTGGAGATCTTTTGTGGCCAAAAGATGTGCAAGATTTTTCGGAGACAAGATGTGTGAAAGCTTTGCAGCTTTTTCAAGTAATGCACAGTCATTCTCCAACATTCAGAACCGTAGAGTAGTACAGAGAGTACACAAGCTTGGTAGATCTTAATCTTCGTTCTTCTGCTGTAGTTTCTGCTCCTCCAATTGTGTAATACGACATGCACATGTTATCGCAATTATTTTGCCTGTACTTTTTTTATTTACCTCTTAAGCTGTCGTCGTCGTAGTCCGATGCTTTATCAACGGATGCTGTGACCTCGCTTTTATTCCCAGCATTCTTTTGGGCTGTTTCAGTCACGTCTTTCGTGTTTTCATCCTGTATTAAGATAAAAAAGTTCCAAAAAGTTCCTTGATTTGTATGTCGTCGGTTTTTCAGTGGTAGCAAAATCTCTGCACCCCGGTTCAGGATTTCTAAATTTAAAATTCTCAAAACACGAACAATTTGTCAAACCCAGCTGCTCAGAGATCTGGTGATTATACAGGCAATAGACATTGTTGGCTAATGTCAAGTGTATTTTTAAGCAAGAGAGCATATTTCAGTTACAGCAAGGCGCCCAAAAGTGTGACCACTTTTAATTTATTCACATTCTTTCGTGCAGATTTAATCCAATCAGAAGTCAACTGCAAGCTATCCACGGCTTTTGATTGGATTAAATCTGCACGAAAGAATGTGAATAAATTAAAAGTGGTCACACTTTTGGGCGCCTTGCTGTAAACGAAAAAAAGGCCTTATGCATTGCGCTATTACTTCGAGATTTCACGTCCAAATGAAGTTCACTAAGTTGTCTCCCGGCTTAATATCCAGAACTTTGACTTACCGTACATTTAAAAAATTGACTTTCTGGCACTTTCTTGAGCTCATTGACCGACCTGGCTTTTAATCCTAACAAGGTCTTGTTATTTTTGTCAATCTTCTTTTAGTTAAGACACATAACATTTATTAAATAGACAAGATAAAGAATACGTTTTCACTGGCTCTTGTCTGTGAAAATGGTGTCACTACCGAACAACCTCGTCCGCAAGGCATCTCCTGATCCCATCAATTTTGAAAGCGGAGGTAAAAAACTTTGAAAGCGGAGATGCCCTTGAGGCGAGGTTGACGAGCTAAGTGGGTACTGGGGAAATCATTAAAAACGTCATCGGAAATACAAGATACTTAATGCAATAAAACAGAAAGTTGCTCAGGTCAGGGTGGGTCACGGGGGTAAGTGGTAGACTTATATACCTGGAAAACATGTGCCCAGTTAACCCAAAATTTCCCCTTAAAATCATGCAAAATACCAAAATTTTCAAAAACACAATATACGTTATACCCATTTAAGGCCCAATTTTAGTGTGAAAATACTGTATACCCTATTTAAAATGCCCCTTACACTGTATACCTAAAAACCCTGGCCGACCCTGTCAGTTATGTTGTAAACTTGAGCATTTCTCAAACCTTACGCTTACAAGGTTATTGTACCTATTTGAGATATTTGAACCCTGCCATAGCTCTACAGATTTTGTTTTTTAGCCATTTTCGAAAACAGTATAAAACTGGTCAGGTTTTTGCTTTTCATTGTGACCCCAAGGTAGGCATTAGATAGCTTGTTTAGGTTGTTGTCCCTGAAAAGCCCCCATAAAAAGGGTCAATAAATATTGATATCTTATGAGGTATTTTAGTGTGTAGTATCGCTGTCAGTATATTTTTACGAGTCGTGCAGTATTTTGGTGAGCCCAAAGGGTGAGTCAAAATATAGATGACGAGTAAAATCGTACAGCGAAACGACACACAAAAATGTCTGATGAGAGATTTATTATCCAACGTTTTCTTTTCCCAAAATGCTGACTTTCCACCATTTTACAATCATTCGCACGGTCAATAAGAACACGGAACATGTTAAACATTGTTAAAGGGCCGGTACAAATATTGTAAAACCGGTCTTGTGCAGTACAAATATCGTGAGATATATGAACTCGTTTCGCGCTTTTTTTGTACTCCACGAAGCGGAGATGGATGATTAAGGACTAGACTGGACTGCGACACTGTAATGAACTGAACTGTAAAAAAGAAATTTTATAGTTCAGGGCAAATACCCGCATGCTATGCACCGTTAGATTCAGAAATATTTCTGTCTTTTGCAGAACTATGTCTGGCTTTTGTTGGAGGGCATAGCATATTGCCAAAGGATACGGCTAACCCCTTATCACACCACGTGATGGCTTCTTCAAACTGATTCAACTCAACACAGGCACTAGCTCCTGAGGAAAACAATGTAAAAGATTAGCTGATAACTCATTATTTGCCTACATTAGAGTTAAAGGACATCTTAACACGGTAGAAAATCAAGGATCCTGGCGAAAAGTAAAGTTTCGTACTTTAAACTGGATCTTTCCAGGGTCGCTCGTTTCCCGATGGAAACGAAGACCCTGGGTACGAAGGTGAGAGATAAATTTTAAACCTTGTCACTGGTCGTGTGGGTAGACGCGGTGACCTACTAGTTGTTCGAGTCCTGGCCAGGGCAAATGTGTTGTGTTCTTGGTTAAGACAGTAAACTCTCACAGTGCCTCTCTCTACCCAGGTGTATGTATAAATGGGTACGGGTGAATTTAATGCTGGGGTGTACCCTTGTGACGAACTAGCATCCCAACTAATGCAGTGGGCATTTGAAATACGCCTGGACCCTTCATACAACTGAAACCGTAACAAGCCTCGCAGTAAAGGACATTTGCATGTCCCGATGCAGACCTTTTTAGCGGCACTAATGGATCACTTTATCATTGCACAATAGAAGTGTTACTTGTAGATCAAGCGCGTTTCAGCGATCATGTTTGCTCACGCAAATTAAAAGAAATAGATGATCTTTCAAAGACAAACTGGCACAGCAGTGCAAATTTGTTTTCTTTCTTATGGTCCAATAACATTTCCCATTCTTCGAAAAATGGCACTTAGCTTAAACCTATAGCCGAGTATGAAACAAATTTCCTTCTCCCATTTCCGTAGTAACTCTATTAATGAAGAAATCACGTCTTGGTTGGAGAATGTTTCGTATCCCGATTTCAGAAACTGCGCGCGCGCGGAGTATGCTACAAAGGATGGCCTCTATGTCGCCCTTCAAAATTATGCCGTGACGTCATTCTGTTTCATTCTGTTGTATGTAGCATAGCGCCATTCGCTTACCTCTAACAATCGCTTTCAGGAAAATAGGTTGTAAATCAGTGGCCGCTTTTGCATCACTCAGTGAGTCAAGATGATTTCCTGTCGAAGAAATGAACTAAATTTAAATTTATAATTATCATTATTTTAATAATTATTTTGCACTGCCGAATTTGCATGTTGATTATGTATGATGCAGGACGAAAAATAGACTATACCAGAAATCCATTAACAGAGAAGCAAAAGATAGCGAATCACATGTCATACGAGCACTGCTGGTACCGACTTTGGTGTTAAAGGGAGAAACAATGAATTGATTTTTTGCCTTTTTAATGGCGAAGAATTCCAAAAGATAGTTTTGTAAAGCATTGAGAAGGATTTTAACGGAGTAAGCCTTCCGACCTCCAAAAGTCAGAACGTAACAGGGCTAGATTACGAGTCCCCATATCAATAGCATTTACATTTAATAACTTGCAAGGATAAGATAAATGTTTTAATGTCTTACAAGTAAATGTCTTACCCAATTTGAAATTTGCAATCGCTCTGTTGCAATACAGTTGAGCCTTCAGTTCGTCATCTTTGCAGTTCACTTTAATTCCTTCTGTGTAAAAGTGAATGGCGTTGATAAAATCTCTTTTTCTGTATTCCTCATTACCTTGATTCTTATAAACCTCAGCTATCGCTGAAACGAACAAGAATTGAAATACTGTTAACTTGTTTTAGTAAATAAAATAGTTCTACACCAAAGAGTTAAAAACATGGTAAATTAGTACATATTATCGCCATGTTTTTGGACGGATAATAAACCATTTTCTCTCCACTTTTCTTCAAATACAAAGTGTCTGCCAAGTTAAAAATATCTTTTAGGCCCTACAGTTTGCGGAAGTTTTATATATTTAACTTTTGTATTCTTCAATTTATTAGGTTGCGATTTTTCGATTGAGTGTCGTAAGGCTAAAACCAAAGTAATCACTCTAGCCAATCACGAAGGCCACAGACAATCCAGTAAGCTAATCAAAATTGAAACAAAAAAATGTACCTGGATCGAAGCGCGGGGAAACGTGCGTTAAAGAGTCACGATTAGTTTCGTTTTTTAACCAATCACATCACTAGGCTTATTAAAGCTAAACCAAAGCAGACGCAATTCAAATTACTTTCGACACTCAAGTGAAATTCGTTCTAAGAAGACTATAAAGACTAAGAAGACTGTGATTAGATCATGATGATAAAGCACGCCTTGAAGTAGAAATAATATTTTCAACTAAGAAATCTGTTCCAGCTCTGTTATTTCACCTCTTAAATTGTCGTCATCAAAATCCAGTGTTCCTTCAGCAGATGGTGTGACGTCATTCTCACTCGCAACTTTGAATGGACTCCTCGCCATGGTGAGATGTCAGATCATTCAAAATGGCAACCTAAAGTTTGAGTCAAAACCAAGTTAAGGTCGCATTATTTAAACACAACATATAATTAATTACAGATCGTCACTACTAAAAGATTATTACAACGGCGAACGAACTAAAGATTTATGACAAGTAAAATGAAAAGGTTCTGATTTTCCAATTCACCTCCAAGAATGGAGTGTATCGGTCTCTTGTTGATCTTTGTAAGACATTGAAAAAAATGTCACCTATTTAAAGTCATGCGGAACACTCGCAACAATTCAACTGCGGGAGGAAACTGGTTTAAAATGCACGATTGTTGGATTAGAGGTAGAATATTCATTAGGGGAACCCCTAATTCTAAGAAAACTGAAACATTTCTCTGAATATAAATTCAAGTTACTTTTAGTTTCGAGAACATAAACATTTGGGAGCGTTTCAAATACGGTGTCCTTGCAGGCAGTGTATCTGAGCAAATTCAAAGACTTCACATAAAATTGCTGTGTTATGCTCGAGCTAATTTGTATGCATAACCAAGCTTGCAATTAGTAACTGCGTGCCTCGTAACCAAATCTTTGCCGAATCATGCTTTCCCAATGATATCATATTAAGCCAAAAGCGACGGATTTCACTTTGTACGCTATTGATACCGTGCTGTTGCTTCAATTTGGCCTCAAAATCAACTTTAATTAAAGAACGTTTTGAAGCTTACTCCAATGAAACCTATTAAATATTCAAAACCAAATTGAATTCCTACGTTTATGAACATGAGTAAGCCCTATAGAGTCGCATGCAGTATTAGCGCATAATCAATGCATAAAATACTGTAGCCAAGGATTAAACTGAGCAATGCACTTTACATGAGCAAAAAGGAGCTAAAAGCAGGGCCAAAATATTGAACTTCAAGAGTACACGAATCGGAGAGACAAAGCCGACCAAAGCCGAATGAGTTAAAATATACGTACCACTTGTAACCAAGGAAATCGCTACTAAACCTTTTCTCTGGGCACCTTAATCTCATTGAGACACTTGCTGATCCTTTGAAGGAATTGAGGAGTAAATTACTTGAAAACTTTTGAAGGAACATATCCATAAGCTGGTAGATCAGACTTATCGCGTGAAAGCTTTCACTTTGAACCGTCGGAAATGAACTTGGAATATTCATAAGGGGAATCCCTTGTTTCTGAGAAAGTTGATTGTTCTCGTGATCTGTGAATTGTAATGCATATGACACGGAATCAGGCAATGATTTAGGCTATTGAAAGTGTCTGTTTGAAGTGATAGAGCAAAAGTGTCGTTTGCTTAAAGAAAATGTCAGTTGAATATGGGGTAATTTTATTGCCAACTTCAAGTTTTCTCTTCGTTGTCTTGTTGAGTCATAATCTTATTCGCATGAACTGGCATGTGTCACGCTCTCGAAACTGAAAGAGCTTTCAGATGCTTACATTGCAGTGCTTACATTTCTCGAAACTGAAAGTGCTTCGCGTAAGAATGTCCCGTATATAACACGCGTGTAAATAAAACAGAACCTTTCATCCTTAAAACTGATCATTCTCTTCCCAATGCAGGCACGGTACACTTGCCTTACCAGGTCCACATAAGATCCTCTTAAATCAATATGCGGGCGAGCATGATCAACCTGCAAATGACATAGGGTTGTCACGCGATGTGTGAAAATTGTGACCTCCGTTCCCGGCCTGAAATTTAACGCCATACAAGCATTTTGGACAGACCCTTTCGACAAAGACTGGGATACCTAAATTTCTAGTGATATGGGTATCCCCTTCCAATATGTCTGTAATTGGTATTGGTATCCTTAGGTACAGAATCGACCGAAGGTAAAAAGTAAAAGCTAAGTTAAAACGACGAAAAGCATTGAAACGAGGAACGCTTAGCTAAAAGGCTAGTTTACAGACCTGCAGTACGCCACGAAAATAATAAGAATAAAAAATAAAGTAGAAATTAACAACCTTTTTCTATACAGATACCTCTAGCGCAAGTAACTATATAATACAGGCAATTAGTCTTAAGCATTCGTAAGTCCTCGTGCACTGGGCACAATAGGTACTTGAAGCACACCTTACTTATTAACGAAGCATTTCTTACCTCATCTTGGTTTATTTTACAGCTCCAATCTATTTCCCCGTGAAAATGTAATGATCCCTTTCCGTGAGAATTTAGTTTTCTGTTTACGCGAACAGCGGTTAAAGTAGTTCTGGCTTAGTGCGCCATGTAATACACGGTTTGTGAACATGCGCGTAAACGCATCCAAGATGGCTTCTAACAGCATTAACAACATTGCGAGAGTGGTTCCATGTTTTCCTCCTTTTAGACAAAAGCTTTCACTCATATAATCGCATATGAGTCGATGAACCCAAAAATTATTTCCAGAAAAATTTGTGCCCTTTCGCGGTGTAGCTTTTCTATTGCAGCAAGTCAAGTGAAGCGGAGATTGACAGAGATGCCGAAAATGACCGCGAAAATTAAAACTCAAAAATTCCAATTAAAAGTGATTTTGAGAATCGAAATGCTGAATATTTTGGATACAACAAGCCAAGAGGATATTCTACACAGGCGTAAAAGGTTGATTTCTATAACAAGTAAGTTTTTGCATTTTCATTTAACAGAACGAAATTGCATACTCCATTTTGCAGATACGGCGGCCATATTGATTTTGCCCCCAGGGCATCCTATAATGCTTATTGAAGTGATTTATTCTTTTACTGTGATAATTCTCCCCCCCCTCTGGGGGGGGGGGGAGTGGTAAGGGTACAGACAGATCTGAACTGCCTGGTTTCCATTCCTTTCGCTCCTGGTTTCCCACTCTTACCAAGTGGAGTTCCTGCCTCTTAGTGCTTTTTTGACAGCAACATTTTATGCAATGTTGCAAACAATCTCTATTCCTTCCGGCTGACACCAATTTGGGAATCCCACTTCCCGCCCTTTCTTCTCCCGCATCCCATAGAATCCCAACCTTTGATGGTTATAAAAGGTGGACACCTCCCAAAACTATAAAAAGTAATCATTTGGAAAGCATCAAAAGCATCTTCCTTTATTCTTCCTTATTCATTGGCCTTACTTATGGATGGTAGGTGGAGTTTGAAAATTTAAGGTGTATGTGAATACACCACATGATAAAATTGCATAATAATAAGTCTATGCAACAATATGAAATTCAAGAAATGATCAAAAAATTAATGATTTTATTCCATACTGCCAAGTGTGAAAATCCTTGTACTTAAATATTCAGGGAGTTTGTCTCCAGAGGAGTTTTGAATTCCTTTGTACAACTATACTTCTGTTTGATTATATTTCTGTTATAATATCATAGGTGACAAATTGAAGGCGTAAGCGCAAGAAACGCACTTTGTGTTTTGGCCAAATTGAAAATTCTCACAAACAACTCCAAATTTCGCACGCAAGTTCGTTTACGTGTGCTCAACACTGCCCTGTATTTAGTTTTGCTGGTCTTTCCTTCGTTTTCGAAAAATAACACATGCAAAAAGACAAGGTTTTTGCTTGTGCGGCGTCTTTTGACTTTTCTTTTACAAACGATAAACAAAGGAAACCTTTTGTTTCTCAAGACGATGAAGTCAGCTAAATTTTTAGGGTTACAGTCCTAGCCCTAACGCAAAAGGTAACCCCAAGGCCGTAGGGTCGGGGTTAGAGTTTCAGATTAGGGTTACAGACTTAGCCCTAACGCAAAAGCCTAGCCCTAACGCAAAAAAAAAAAAAAAATAAATAAAGTTTAACACTAACCCCAAGGGATTAGGGAGTTAAGCCGTTTCAAGTTAAGTTTAGGATCAGAGTCAGCCTCAACCTTTTATAGATCGCGCTTTTAATGCAACTAAGCTTTCACGCCAGTTTGCTTGCAGCTAGCTTTTCTGCAGTCTGCTTGCGGTTAGCTAGTTTTTGTTGTTTCGGGCAAGACTATTTTACTCTGTTTAGTGTTACCGTTAGCTGTAATTTGCCGAGGTGAAAGTGAAATAAAGACTGATTGTTGATTGAATACGCTTGCTCGTGTTGTCACATTATACTAGTTTTGCTTTCAGTTGAGTGCCGCCGGCTTGCTCTCACTTCTATCTCCACTCCTTACATCATCACACATCTACAAAATCCCGCGAAAACAAGATAAACTAAGGCACGAATCGATTGATTGATTTATTGATTGATGAATATTTAATGAGACACAGAAAATAATTTTGCGAGGGAACGTCCCCTGGGGAACATATAAAGAATTTTTTAAAGTCTAAAACCAGGTCACTTCTCGGCAACTTTGTCGCGGCAGAACCCAAGCGGACCCTGTAAAACTCGCGTTGACGAAGTTCCCGGCAAGAAACCTCTTGTTTTAGACTCTCTGTGCGGCCAGGCTCAAAACTACCTTGTTTGCAACGTTTTTTCCGAAGCGCTAAACAGCGCTGTTGTACAAAACAAAGGCAGAAACATCACTCAGTTCTTCGAGCGATGCTGTAAACTTACGGGTATTCAGACTTAATGATGTCCTTCAACCACCTGGCAGCCGCACTTACGCTAAAACTAACCAAAGGCTTCAAATGATTTTCAGGAACAAACGGCCATTTTTTTTTCTCTCTTTCCTCTCACGTGACACCTATCAGGTGGCATCGCGTCACAATGTGTTATCCAGTCCTTTTCGTAAAGCGAATCCTCAAAATGGTGGCTAAGGAACTAAAAAGCATGGCTCTGACACGTTTTTCAACCTCCCCGGACAGTTAAATAACGCTAGAAGGAAAGATTTACACGCGATGTGTCGAAAAACTCATGCTGCTGGCTGACTGTGGAGAACGTAAGCTTTGCAAAACGCCTTTGTTCTTTGCATACGTAATTTCTAAAAAACGAAGCTAGATTCAGCGAATTTGAATACAGATCAATGTTAAGCACACGTAAACGAACTTGCATGCGAAATTTGGAGTCGTTTGTGACATTTTTTTAATTTGGCCAAAACACAAAGTGCGTTTCTTGCGCTTAGCCCTTCAATTACTCCTTAATTTTGGCGCGAAATTTCAACGCTAATTTATAATTTCACATGTGAAATTATAAAATTGCCATGGCAACGTGGTTAGCGGCAAGATGGCGTCCGGAATAAAAGATGTTTTTAGGCTTTAACTTTGTACATTTTTGCTTGAATTTCATCTTAGCCAGCTAGCCTTGGCCATGTACTAAAACTTTTGATGATATTTTATATTTCAAAACGTCAAAACGACTTCAAGACTTAAGCCAATTACATAAATGGCATCGAGCGAATTTTTGAGCGTTTTAAACGGGTGCCGTTTTCAGTTCATTCAAGACGAACTATGGTCATAATGTGAGAAATAATTGACAGTTGATTCATCTTTGAAATTTTTTGTCAACGGCAAAAAGGAATCTCTGAAATGTTTTATTCAAATACTAAAAAACCTTGCGAACTTAAGCAATGTATGCTTTCAACTTTTCAAAGCTCAGAGTTCGCGATGCAATGTACCAGTCAAAAACATCAAACGTAATTTGTCACCTATGATATTAAAATGTAATCAAATGGTATACTTGTGAAATTAGAAAATAATTTCACTTGCATTTTGTCAAAATTCTAATAATTTCCCTCGCCTAAAGGCTCGGGAAATTATAAGAATTTTGGCAAAACGCGCGTGAAATTATTTCCTAATTTCACTCGTCACCATTTGATTACCCATACTAATTTCATATGCAGACTTAAGTTTTTAATAACAAACTGGCACACAAGAGCTCATGCAGATGCTTCACAACAGTGCAGTTGTTCTTGTCTCCACATCCACCACTGAATTTAAAATTACAAAACATCTTTATGAAACTACAGACATCACTGCTGTGAAGAATGGTGGTAGAGTGATGGCACAGAAATGCCTTGAGGCAGGGATCACAAGTTAACTGGGAAGTTAAAAAAGGAGACCTGTGCAAGCAAATGGTAATGTTTACCTCTGTGTCCTTGGTTATAGTCTAAAAAAGTCTTGTGTTTAAGCCTAGTGGCCAATCATGACAGAGTTTGTCCCAGTTTCCATAGCATGAAGTGTCTAGGAGTACTCCCCCTGGATGGGATGCTAGTCTATCATAGATCTACCCTTAGCATTAATTCTGACTCCCATGCAGGGATGTAGCTGAGATTTGAAACTAGTGGAAATTTCTTTGCTATAGGCAGGTACTTGGGCTTCAAAATCTACCTAATTTCCCATTTCTCACCCTTCGTAGGCAGTAAAATCCATGCAACAGACAGGTATTTTATGCGGCTCCTGGCTCCAATCTACATCCCTGCTACTTGTACACCTGCAAGGTATATACAAGTGGATACTGTATGATTATTGCGTTCGACGAAGGAGAGCGCAAGCCTAATTCTGTTTTGCGTCCTGTGTCTTTTGAGTTGGTAGGCCTGTGCACTGTTATGCGAAATGAATCGAGCCGTAATGCGCGCGCAGGTGTATGGACTACAAATTGGCCGCCCCGATTGATTTTTGCAGGGGCAAGTCTCGGCCGGGAAACTGGTGCGACGATATTTTAGTCTCGTTTTCGCATTGAATCGTCCCTTTTGTCGTCTTTGGTCGCTGTTCTGCACGCGTGCTTCACGAATTCGCTAGAACATTTCGTTTAGTCGGTAGATTGTGTACTTAGTAAAACTGTTTACTTTCGTTCTCGTACAAGAATCGCCTCTTCTGTCGTCTTTGGTCGCTGAACTGCGACCAAAACTGACCGTTGCTTGTGGTCAAATAGCAAATGTTCTGAGTTGTATAGCTCAGCGGCCATTGTGCCACTTGATCATGGCTTGTGATCAAATAACAAACTTTCCGAGTTATGTAGCTCGGCGGCTGTTGAGCCACTTGATCATTACTTGTGATCAGAACACGGCGTTATCAAGTGATGAGGCTCGCATTTGTGTTAAACATTTGCACGGTGTAGACGACATCAGAGCAGATAAAGGGATCGAATACAACCGAACCATTGTTCAGTCAGATGAAGCGATCGAATACAACCGAACCATTGTTCAGTCGAGTAAATGTGGCACCGGAAGCATTCTTTTGTATAACGTGACCAAATCACGTCGTGCACAGAGTTCTGTCCAGACTTCGATAAATGATACCCACAATAACAATGATAGTAAGCTTATAAAGAGATATAAAAGAGATGTCCGTGTTGTAGCTGGAAAGATAGGAGTTGTTCTGTTGCTATGATCTCTACAAATGCTGAGAAATCTCAGGCTGTGAAAAAAGCAAAAAGCAACAGGAAACGAGACAGAGAACCAGAGAAGAAATAAATACAGAAGTAGACTTAAAAAACTACTGAAACATAATTTCCCAAGCTCCTCACTTATTAGAAATTTTTGTAGAAATTATAAGAAATGGTTTATTTTGTGTAACTCTGAACATTTTTACAGTAAATATGTTTTTTCATAAACAAACAGAAAGAGAAAAAAAGATACAAGTATTGCACTGGTAAACAGAAGGAGTTATCAATTGACATGCTTCAAACAAAGTCTGACTTCAGTCACAATGGCGCTTTTGGTCATATTTTCCATAGTTCAAATTTAAAAGGAGGTACGCTTCCTGCAAATGACAGTTGTAATTTTCCTTGGGTATCTCTTAATGAGAGACTTTCATTAATAAGTTTAATGCCTTATGATGTTGGTGGGAGTGGAGACTGTTTTTTTAGGTCAGCTTCACACCAACTGTATGGAACTGCAGAGTTGCATTTTCAAATTCGTGCTGCTGGTATTAGGCACTTGAATAATCATCCAGAATTTTATGTTGAGAGCGTTTCTGACAATAGTTGGCAAGACTACATTCAGCAAATGTCAACACCGGGAACTTGGTGTGACAATGTAATTATCCAGGCAGTAAGTATTTTTAGTTGAAAGCAAATTCTGCAATATTAATTCATACTTCAATAGATTGCTGTTTCAAGTAAAAAGTGCTTTCTATGGAATTCACATGTTGCTGTTTCAAATATAAAATAATGTTGTCTGTAACCTTAAAGGAACAGTGCCGCAGCTGAGTTTAAGTTTGAACTTAAGTCAAGTCAACATCAAAAACTACCCCACCTTTCAAGCCTTACTCGAACGCATTCCCCTAATCGCTGATTACTACTAGTTATACTTTACTGTGGTTTAGTTATTGTGCAACAACTGTCTCATTTAATTTCTGATTGGTCAAAGCATGGTGTCTACCTTTTACCAAATTATTTCTTATAATAGTCACAATATTCGGCAAGTTCATTATCAAAAATTGCTCAGATTCAAACTAGCTTACCTGTGTGTAGTTTTATGATGTAATGTTATTGCAGTTTTCAGTGACATGCAAACTCTGAAATTCAATCCTCAACCAACAGCGAACACTTTTTGCTGCCATCAATCATCTTAGCGGACTTCTTGGGAAACAGAAATTCAGTAGCTTCAACCGGGTCAAAAGTCATGTCCAACAGTTGTGATTGGAGGATTAAAATTCATTTTGTTTGTTTCTGTTTTTCATGGTTTGTTGGCTGTTGCCATAATTATGATTGACAGGAGCCAAAAATGCAATTCGTTAGTTGAATTTTAAATTTCAGAGTTCCCATATCACTGAAAACTGCAATATTATTAGTGGTTCCATACTTCTACCGGTACTTACCATATAAACTTGTCCAACACACAGACCAGTGAATTTTCCCAAGCCATTAAGGATGGAGGTGTCATACTCAGTGAACCCAAGAAAGTTATACCACCAGAAACATTTTATTTAGGTAAGAGGCTCTGGGGCTAATGTACCATATGAATGCCCAACATTTCTCCACAATGGCACACATGCCAGGCAAGGTGTGGGTGGTGGGAGGGTCTGAGTGCATGTTCCCTCAGGCATTTCTGAAATTGATGCTACTTGAAAACCTAACTTTGAGTATTAAGGTTCTTATGCAATTAAATCTCTGTAGCTTGGAAAATAATCATGGCAAATGGAACTGTGTCAAAAGTATTCTCAATTTTTATTTTATCTCAGTGACTATTTCTACAGAGTTGCTTGCAAAAGCTACTAGTTTTTATTTAATTTGAAATTGGAGTTGCAATATTATATGTGAATTTACATTAATTTGTAAGAATCAAAATACTGAAATCCTCTTTGTTTTCTTGAGATTGAGCCAAAATGAATGAGCGTAGAAGATCAAAGGGGCACAAATGTTTTTTTTTTCATGGGGCCAGTCATTGGGATGCCTCACAAGCTCTTTTCAGTTTCATCCAAAGCCATTCTAATTGATGGGATGCGCACACACATGTATATATACACAATCATTCAAAGAATGATGTCCACTTGATCACAGCATGTTCAATGTTAGTTGTGTTGTTTCATTTCCCTAGGGAGTATAGCTAAAAGGAGGGGGCCTGAAGGGATAAAATGGGAACTCGGATTTGGGCAAATTTTCATTGAGAAAATGAGATTTGGGTCACTGCGAGTGGGAATCACAAACAAGAAATTGAAACTGGGACTGGGATTTGGGGAGAGATGGGATTGGGCAAAATTTGGGCTGGGAAATGGGATTTATACCCCCTCCCCTTCAGGACCCTTTAAAGCTTTCATTCTGCCCTAGCTTTCACTGATGTTGTTTTTTGATTTTGTATCTTTTATTGTCTACAGATTTTAGACCAAAAAACAAAAGTAAAAAGTGGAAAAGATTGCCATATTCAAAGAGATGGAAGGCCCACTTAAAGAGACGAAAATAATGTTACTTTTTGTCTTCAATGTATTGTTTTGACAGTGCAGATACTGTACAAGCAATATTGTAACACTTGATTTTTATTTCTCATAGAACAACCTGGAGGTCCAGCCAAGAGGTGTTTTTGTTCTAAGAAATAACAAATAAAAAACAGCAGATTGTAGTTGGCGGCTTTTAAAAATTACGCGCATGATTTTTCGCTGGCTTGTATGACTTGAGGTCCATTAATAGTTATTTATATCAGTAGCAAAATTCAAGGTTGGAAAGTCCGGAAAACCTTTTTTAGTCAGAAAGGCAGCGATACGTATACATTCCATTAGTTTTATAAACAGCAGAGAAACGGCGAAAAAAAATCATTCACTTGTAAGTGCATTTAAATGACGAACGAGTGGTAAAGGTGTCCAATTAAAACAATAAGAAGTTGTAATTGGACAGCTTTAATTGGTAACTTACGTGATCGCGCTCTTCTATTACGTAAAAAGAGTCGTGTGGAGAACAAATCACAAACGAAATTATTTCGTTATTGATAACAGGCGAAAGAAGGTAGTAGAGTCAAAAGGGTCGGGGCCTTGAGAAAGAACTTCAACTTTAAGTCTTGCCCCACATCCTTGACCCACAGCATGGTAAGTAGTAGTTACCTTCACGTATCCTCCTTGTGCCTCGTGGCATATAGGGCCTTCACAGAGTTTTTCCACCTTTCCCGATTGGTTGCGGCTGCGGTCCACATTTCCTCCCATGAGCTTGAACCTGCTTCTTTCCTTTCTTTCTCCACTGTTTACCCTCTGACGTCACAGGTATCAGAGTTTACCCTCTGACGTCACAGGTATCGCAATGTTACCCGCTCATGGACATTTGGCGGCAAGCAGTTTCATTGTTGGGTGTCATGTGACCATGTACTAGCCAATGCATGCAATGGCTTTCGTAGGAAAAATAAGGGGCTATATAGCAACAAAATTTGCTTGCCACGAGCATCAACGCTTAAAAGATACTGGGTAAATTGTGTCAGCGTGCGAGCATCTCAGTGGAGTACAAGCGTTACTCGCGACCTTTGTCGTTTCATCTCGACACTCGGTTCTTTTGTAATATTGTTCTACTATTTTCTCAAGATGCTCTCATGACACTAACTTTACTCTGTATATTACAGACAAGTTATCGTTTGTTTCCTCGAAGTAAAATTCGGAATTGAAGTAACCTGCGATCAGGCTTTCTTTTTTTCGCGGCGGAGGGAAGGCAAAAAAAAAGGAAAGCCTGATACAATTACTTGTCAAGTCGTCTGCCGCCCCCTAATTAAAATATCTGTCAACGTCGTCCCGGTCGAGAATGTCGGCGATGCCATCAGATAAGCGTGATTAGCGCCTTCAAATTATATCTTTACTCTCACAAACATGTGTTTGAATTATCCTTTTTGAACGAGCTGATCGGATGGTTTTTAAAATTTGTTTTCTGCCAAGGCTGATTTTGTGTAAGGCTCAGGTCAGAAATTTCAAGGCCGTAGTTTTCGTCACTGGCACGATCGTCTGGCGTCTTTGGTGGTGTGATGTAATACTCTTCGACACCATTGGTAGTAGATCACGCTCTTGCCGAATCCAGTTTTAAGAACTCAAGTGGATTTAATGTTAGCCAGTCCCATGCGTTTGCTTCTACTATTCTATTACGTACATTATAGCCCTCAATCCAGCGCCTTCTTTGAGACCTCTAAGGCCCCGTTTACACGGGTCCGGACAAATATTTGCACGGACAAAAACTTGCACGGTTCCACCTTGCGTTTGCACGGGACCGGCGGAACTGGACGGAGTTTTGAACGTCTAAGTGTTCAAGTTTGGGACCTGCTTCTTAAGTGTACAAAGAACTTCGACCAAATTCTGATAGAAAAGTTGAAAGATTGTAATATCTTAAACTATTTCATAGATGCCGATATTCTAACGTGTTGCATCACAAGTGTAACTGAAAGGCCTTCTAAACATCTGTCAAAAAATATCGTAGAGAAACACCATTGTTACATGAATGGAACGGGTCAGTGGTCATATAGCAGCCAACATTAGAATGGATCTTTGCAGTACATTCCATCACAGGCCAAAACGATTCAAATTGCCCATCTAACTATCCCTTGGAAGTTATCTTTCCGAAACCTTTACAACGTAAAATCGACCGGCCCCCACTCCCCTCTACGTTTATACCCCTCCCCCTGGTTAAAGGTCCATCTGTCTGGGCTAGCAATAGATATGTAGAATAGCCCCAAAGGATGATTTTTGACCCGTTTACTCCTGTTAAAGATTACAATTTTCACGCGGAGTTTTTTGGAGGTGAATAGCAAAGGATAATCGGATTTTGAGTAGCCAATCAGCGCGCGCCAAAAACGCTATCCACTGTTTAAGTATTATACTATATTTATATATATATATATATATATATATATATATATATATATATATATATATATATATATATATATATATATATATATATAAAAACAAAATGTAAAGGGAAGTCACAAAACACAACCCGCGGTCTGGCCAGGACCTCACGCATGCGCACAACCTATCACCTGGGCAGTGGCAACCATGGACAGCTGTTTCGGCCTTGTTAGGCCTCATCAGCATGGCATAGCCGTCGGGCAGCAATAAGACTAGAAGCCCTATGTAGTCTGCCCTTTACTGCCGAGGCGGGTGCAAGGCACCCCTTTAAGCGCCAGCTCCACACAAGCCATGTGGTAAACTGGGGTTGGGGACATCTCGTCCTCCGGCAATGCGTGTGGGTGTGGATCACTTAGAGCGCTCTAAGTGATCCACACCCACACGCATTGCCGGAGGACGAGATGTCCCCAACCCCAGTTTACCACATGGCTTGTGTGGAGCTGGCGCTTAAAGGGGTGCCTTGCACCCGCCTCGGCAGTAAAGGGCAGACTACATAGGGCTTCTAGTCCTATTGCTGCCCGACGGCTATGCCATGCTGATGAGGCCTAACAAGGCCGAAACAGCTGTCCATGGTTGCCACTGCCCAGGTGATAGGTTGTGCGCATGCGTGAGGTCCTGGCCAGACCGCGGGTTGTGTTTTGTGACTTCCCTTTACATTTTTTTTTTTTTTTTTTGTTTGTTTATATATATATATATATATATATATATATATATATATATATATATATATATATATTCCCGTTAAAAGCCCCACCTGATGGCAGCCCTCTCACATCCAACTGTTTCCACATAACGTATTGAATGTCCTCAAAGAACACACACTCGGAGACCCAGGGGCGAAACAAAGTAAACCCGGTTTCTAGAGAACTTGGGTCTCGGAGAATGCAAAGAACAATTGACTTCAAATTTAAACAACTGGAATAAGCAGACATGAAAAACAAACACCAACGTTATAAGCATTTATTAATTTAAACAAATCTTCCTTACAAGCTTAAAACTACTCTCGCAACTCACAAGCTCAAAATCTGGTCGCCATCTATTGCTGATGTGTGTAGATGGTTAGCCTGGTATGAGGACTGAACTAGCTCACGAGAACTGGAAACATAATCTTTGCTTATCTAGGAATAAAATAAGAAAACTGGAAGTCCGTAACGAGGTATTCATCGCAATAAAATTATTTACATGTAAAAAGTATAAGCTTTTGGCAACCTGTCTTGGTCGGATACAAATGTGAAAAAGTGAAAGATTATTTTACGACGGTTCGGAAAAATCTTTAAAAAACTGACCTTCTATGCTTGTTTTAATCTTTTCAGAAATCTCAGTATTTTCTACTTATTTACGAGATCTACACAAATGAGAATGGTATAATATAAAAAGAAATTGGACGACAGCAAAACAAAAGGTACAATTATGTTGCTTCGGATCGTTCGGGAAATTTTAACTTAATTACACAGTTTCTTGAAGTCATATCCATACAATTTTGAAATCTCCTGCCTGAAAACAGTTTATTTTTTCTTTTCTTTTAACTAACTCTTGTACTAAGATAACTCTCGCAGGTTTCACTGTTGTACCAGTCTAGTCCATTTTCAAGGGAATCTTGCTACTAACTGGGACGCTCGCGCTTGTTGACATCGTCATACATTCTCTTGGAAGCTAAAATAGAAACAAGGTAATTCTAAACAATACTAATCATGTTTAAAGGAATGCAAATTAATAGTTTTTCTTTTCAAGCATTTTTGAGGGAAGGGATTTAGCAAAATTTGGGAACCTAAAAGAAGTCAGAGGAACACTTACAGGGCGTACTTTAAATCTAAAAATGAGAATTACACTAGGGCCGCCAAAAAAGCATTTTCTTCTAGATTTATTTGTTTTCAACCGTTTGGAGCGTGAAAAAGTTACATTTACATCGTCTAGAACTTTCAACCTCTTCAGGGTTCTCTTCAGGACATGATAATGAATATTATATAAGTCACTACGTTAAATATGCTGGGCAAGTAAGAAAATAGCACATGAACATTGATTCCCTAAGGTGCTAAGGTGCGGTGCATTGATTCCCTAAGGTGCTAAAAAGCGGCCTGAAGTAATAATTCGGATTATATAAACAGACGAAGTGAGAAATATATGAGAAAACAAATGGTAGGAATTTCCCAGTTAGTGCTTCAAACCACTTTTTAACGCTAAAAATATAAGGGATACCCCCTTAAAAGCAAAACAAGGGCCTGGGTCTACCCATAAGGCCCTGGTGCCTAGGTCCCGCGGACCCATGATCCTTCGCTGGCCTTTTTGACGCCGTGAAATAGACAGGCAAAGCAACACCCTATAAATACACCAGGGAAGGGTGAAGGGTGGGAACCTCATATATTTCTCACTTCGTCTGTTTATATAATCCGAATTTTTACTTCAGGCCGCTTGGCGGCCCTAGTATAATTATCATTATATTTCACAGACTCCGTTCGAAATATATGAGAAAACAAATGGTAGTTTTTAACGCCACTTGTATAAGCAATTAAAAAATCATAACACAGCCAGTTTCCAAGTAAACTTAAATGAGAGGAAAAACCTCGATGTCAGTGTAGAACGGCCGTGTTACATCTACCTTGAGGAAAAAACCTCCATAGCAAGGTTTAAATTAAACATGGGATAACAGTAAAATGTGCTGAATGCAGTTTAAGCACAAGACCAATAGGTCATCTAATGCAAAAAGTAAGTGTGAGAAATTTACTGGCGGCTGCTATTGTAAAAGAAACACACACTAGCATAGCTTTAAAATATGACTGTCTATTCCTGCTGCACACATAAAAATTTTCTAGCCAGCCCACAATGCGTTATAACGGTTTGTGGGGCAGTCTAATTGAAATTAACAACTAAACGGTTGACAGAATGTATGTTTCTAAAAAGATAAAATAACTAAATATCGTTCAAGACATTATTTGGGAGAAAGCTTTTTGCCTTGGTCAAAGACGGGCAAAAACTGCTTCTGTAGGTTTGTCTGAATCGAGCCTGAAATATCAGATTTTCTAAGCATAATATAACATATAGCGAGTAAGAAAGACACCGCAAAAAACTCCGTTAGGAGAGTTGAGGTCAGAGATAAATGTAAACTCAGGGAGAACAACTTCCTGGCTGGGTGAACTTAAAGTGTTAGGGGCTATAGTAGCTTTTTATAACAATGAATAACGTGTGTACTACCGCCCGAAAACATACACCCATTTGCCGCGGTTTTGCTTAAGGCGATTTCGCCTAGAAACTCCGACAGACGCGGCCCGGGCGGATTTTTCTGGATTTACCGACGTCTGCCGCGGCAAGTGAGGCCGCGGTGTAGTAAGTTATAACGGCAGTTTAGATAGGCTACAGATACGCTTGTGTTATGTTCAAGAACGTAACATTTGCCGGTGTGCCAGTGATACCGTAATTCCTTGCCTGGCAAAAAATAGACGGGTTCCAATAAACTTGGTATACGTGACATACACCAAAATAAATAATTATTATTATTAAAAACGACTTATTTGGATAATTGTGGACCCAGATTTTCCTCTTGCTTTCATAGCAGATCAGTCATTTTCTCGAAGGAGAAGTTTGTTTAGTTAAAGCCCAAGCTTTAAAATAAAAACTGAATGCGAAAAAATATGCTTGAAGTGGTATAAAATAATAGCAACTAATTGAATTACTCAAGTCGCTTAAAAACAAGGACTTCACGCATTCCATTTAATTTGGCACTGCAAAACTGTCCACATTTCGCTATGAAGGAAAGTTTTTTACGCCAAAAATGCATTTATAATAATCAATTTACATTACACCATGTAATGTAAACTTATGTAAACTTTGAGGTTATGGAAAACCCTTTAAGCGATTTTCTTATCTCATGATCTGCAATCATCTGCTTCTAAACGTGAAATAAATGCGACAGGATACTGTCATAAGTCTCTGAGTTTAATGTCGATCTGACAAACAAATAAACATATGGGTATTCGCCAGGTTCACTTGTAGGCTTTTATTAGGACCGGAACGCAAAAGGCGGGAAATATACAGGCATTTGCCAAATGGCTAGTAAAATCAGAACGATAAGATTTGATAGCCATAGGCTTCGCAATGTGATATTCCGCGAAGCAGACAGTGAGAACAGTGTAGAATCTTGCTGCTTTTTCCTGACGGAATGGTAAAATCACTAACATTGAAAACAATTATGAAACCCAGTAAGTGGGTAAGCACCGATGTTGGAATATGAATGATTTTCCAAGGTTACTTGTAAACCTTAAGGACTGGTGGAGAGCCACTTCAGAGTGTTTTGACGACTTCCTTAGTTGCTGAAGTCAAAGGTTTATAAGGACTTGAATAGACTTTCACTTGAAGAAAGTTGAAAGAGGCTTAATCAATTCTGTAGGGCCAAACACAGGCCGAATGGGCGGGTCTTGAACCGGAACATATTCGCGTACGAAAAAATAGTCAATTTTGAGAAAAACTCGTAACGAGAACTGAAATGAACGAGTCCTTAAAAAATGTACTTGACATAAAAACTCCTGGTAAAAGCGACGCTTTTAAGCAACTGATGTTTTCCGTCTGGAAAGGTTCGGTACAATGAACTTCATTCGATCGGGTCTATCACTAACTAGACACATGGGTCCTAGGTTTTTGGTACCAGGAAAACGAGCTTCCGTGAAAAAAATCGTGTCGTGAAAAGGGAAATCTTTCATAAAGATCCTTTTCGTGGTAACCTATGAAGTGCTGGAATAATACAAGAGCCTCCTGACCCGATACGTGGGTAAAGGTGGAGACATATAGGGATGGTATATTAAAAACCGAAGGCTCATGTCTGAGAACCCGCAATGATGAGGAGAATACACGGTACGGTTTTGGGGCGATTTTTAAGTCACAAGGCGCTAGGAGTAATTGTACTGTGCGAGTCTAATTGACTTCACCTTTTGACCGTCGTCAACGCTAATTCTGGCAACTAAGTTTGGAACGGTGCAAATACACATATCAAGTGGGTTGCTAATTGGTTAAGCTGTCTCCTTGATGTTTGCTACAAAAGAAGGAACTATATAACTTTGTTTAGAAAAGTATTGACTGTATAATGCGCCATATCTTTTCCACTCCCTTTTTCGGTGACAGCTTGGGGTTAGCTCTGCAAGGGTTACGACCTGGTTCAGGCTGCAAGAAACACTGTTTGCAGAGAAAAAAAGAGCCATAGTTGTAATTTTGAACAAATTTACTGTGGTAAAATTAAGTTTCTATTTATCTGTCTGATGTCTCAAAATAGACAGAAAAGCATTTGCTCTGCCAGCAGGTAAAGCTTGCAGCATGGTTAATTATCACATAAGTTGGACCTCAATCATACACCAGGGGCACCATACATGGGGCCAGTGGCATTCTAGAAGTCTAGGCAAACAATGAACATTGGACCTTGTCCCTTTCTTGGACAGAATATCTCATTCGAAGGGAAACTTGATTTGACAATTGCTGATCAAGTTTTGGGAGCAGATAGTGCATCCACTTGAGGAGTTCCCAATCTTCCAGAATAAGAAGATATTGCTTATATATAACAAGAACATTGAGAAGCTTGAGAAGCTTAAAATCGGGCGCTTTGCCTTGAAAGGCAGGGTTCAGTACAGCAGAAACCACGAAGCAGTTACTTAAGTAGCACTCAGTCCGACTGTGTTTGTGTAAGTCACAGGGCTTGCATGAGCTGTATTAGTGTGCATAATATAATATCTAGAACGTTGTCGAGATTGCATTATTACTTAATGACATGATGGTTTCAATTTATAAATGTATCTCACACAATACAAATAAACGATTGAAGTAGACGACTAGACAATGTAAAGTTTGACTTAGCAAAGTGCAGTGTATTGGTAATACTGTAAGGTGCGGTTTCACCTGACGGTCGTGTGCTTTTCGGTATTTTCCTGGCATTGCACTTTAATGGGACAGTACTACAACTGTTTACCGGGGAACTACTATTGTCAAGAAAATGATCACAACTTGTTGATGAATGATTGAACATTTGTTTCATACCATTACTGTAATAGCAATTGATGAAGGCTTTTAGTACTGAACCAAAGTATAAGGACTGGGAAATACTGAAACCCATTATCAGCCACCTTAAACGGAAATATCTTGTTGGTGTTTCAAGGAATACAAGGAAACTTCACTTATCCCATGTATCTATGTATTGCGGTATTTTGTAATTTTTTGAGTGATTTTTGGGGATGTTTGGCAGGTGATAGTTTTTTTAAAAGAATTAGTAAAATTTAGACAACTAAGAAATATTGAAAATTTAATGTGAATTTAACATTGGAATTTGAAGTTAGAAATTGGCAGACGGACACCAAACAGTCCCGTGACATCCTGGAGTGTTTTTGCATGGGGGTCAACTGTGTGATGATGTTTCCATTTTTTTCTTCAATCCCCACTGATAAAGAACTGTTGTTGGTGTTATGTTGGTGTTATCACATGTCAAGCCTTTAACAAGGTATGAAAGAACACAAGGATTTAAATTATTCTGGTGCTCAATTTTTGCGTAACTAAAATTAATGTTACTCAAATTCCTGATGGATTCTGTCTTAAACTGTTACGAGCTTAGTATTTCCAAATTATTGCATGTCAATGTAAGGCAAGACAAGACATGCCTTGGTTCTTATGTAATTCTCTTAAAAACACATAAGATATTGACTATAATTTTGTCTGTGCTATGGCAATTCACAGTGGGGTGGTCTTGATGTGTCTTTAACTTGTAGACTGGACTGGACTAGTAAAACGCGGACTTTTAAAACGCCTCTAGACACTTCGAATTCCTTGGCCACAATCATCTTACGGCTCTCTTCAATACATAATGTCTCAAAAAAACAGTAACCTCAGAAAGAAGTCAGAAGCAAATAAGGTCGAAAGACCGAATTTGAACATATAACGGCAAATGTTCTAATGTCACGAACGTAGGAGTCGTGTAGGCCCGTCACCTTTATTTACCACATACTGCCCCCAAATTAAAACAGTACCCTCAGAAAGAAGTCAGAAAGGACTTCGAAAGACCGAACTTAAACATTTAACGGCAAATATTCCAATGTCACGAACGTAGGAGTCGTGTAGGCCCGTCACCTTTGTTTACGATTGACTGTTGATTTCTGGACGGGCCCCGTTCTACCTCGTGCGAGCAATACAAACGACTGCACTCAACAGACGTCAAGTAGTGGAAAGAAAGAAACATATGCACACAACTCATAGCATCAATCCCGTTGTTTTAGTAGGGGTTTGCAGAACGAACATGTGCTATACTGCAAAAACATCTCCACGCTAAAACAGACCATAGAGTGCTCAAAAAAGCTAGAAATATGCCGTCGAAGAAACACACAAGAGCTTCAAACACAAATTGTTTCGCTCGCTAAACCGTTTAGTTTCCGTTTAGTGTCCGCGTTCTACAAGTCCGTGCTTAACAAGCCCTCGTTTTACAAGTCCGCGTTTTACAAGTCCGCGTTTTACTAGTCCTCGTTTTACAAGTCCGCGTTTTACTAGTCCGCGTTTTACTAGTCCGCCTTTTACAAGTCCGCGTTTTACTAGTCCGCGTTATACTAGTCCGCGTTTTACTAGTCCGCGTTTTACTAGTCCAGTCCAGTCCTCGAAATACAGTATGCCAAAACTCCCCGCCCTCTAAAGATAAGTCCTTGACGGTTCTTGTCGTTTTTCGGTGCCTATTCATCTTCGGCATCTTTCTCATCCACCTCTCGTTCTGTCCTGTGTCTGTCATCACACGAAAGAAAAGCTGATTCTCAAAAAATCTGCCACAAAAGGAAATTGACAAAAACAATATGAAAACCATATATCGAAAGTTTCTTATTCTAAAATTTTATCATACGTCTTAATTCAGAGCTACAAAGAAGTTCCTCCTTTTGAGTTATTGATACTGTTCTTACAGTACCTCTTTCCACTAGCGAAATTTTACAAAATTCCTTCGCGGCGAAAAGGTAGCGCGAATCCAGAACAGACTCCAATCGAGAGTGGGTTAATTCTAGATTACTATTAATTAACTATTACAACATTCATTTTTAAAATAGTTTCCCAAGCCGACTAAGCTAACTAAACGTCGAGTGTATCTTTCAGTAAACAAAACATGCCGTTATGACGCCGGAAATCCAGCTCACGCATACTATACCCCGTGACTCACGCAAACCTCCGACTTACGTGCTACTACAGTCATTCCTTTCTAAACATATTTTTTGACCACCACCGTACCTTTCTACCCAAAAAACTCATGAAACCGCCCGGTTTTAACCTGTTTTAACCTTTCAAAAATTAGAGCGTTCGAAACTAAATAAGATCCGTAATCACAAACAACATACAGCCGTTTACCAGCACTCTTTAAAACTCCTGAAACCCTTCAAAATCAGGCAAAATAAATCTTTGAAATAACCTTTATCAATGTTTCTTATTTTTTATTCAGTTCTATAAAATGCCTTTCATACACTACTGTCAAACAAAAATTTCAATTTCCTCAAAGTTTCAAGACAAAAGAATAACAAATATTTCGTGCACAATGTAATTTGATTAAGCCAATATTATCACGTCTAAAAATACTTCAAGCAATTCAGTGAAAACCCGTTTTTTTTTCGTATCAACGAAAACCACTTTCGAATAATCAATACATGAAAATAACAATAAGATCAAAAGGAAGAAAGGAACCTTTCTAATTATTTGAAGACTTTCAAAGCCGTGATATTATGCATCCAATCCGCGATAAAATTTAATTACAACAAAATCCAAGTTCTCATTTTGAATTCCATTTTTTTCAGTTGATACCTTTATCCAACTTGTGAAAAATTCCATTCAAGTTCCTATTAATACTGTACATTCCCAATGTTTTGCTCAGGTCTTCAGAAGCGTCTTACTAACCAAATCTAAAATAATTCCAAAACATGCTGTACAAACATTCTACTCTTTGTGACAAACGACTTGACGACCAATTGTTCGAAATGAAAATCGACACAGTTCTTCCTAAATAAAAAAAAAGTTTTACGGCGGAGTCAGGCTCAAAAAATATACCGCAAGATCACACCCCCATTCATAGTCAGAAACCAGCAAACCATCTAGTTTGCTAAAAAAAACACTGCGTGACATCAATGACGTTACCTTTTTCATTTACAAAAATAACTTTAACTTGTCAAAGTAAGTGCAATTTCACAATGGTGAATATATCGGCCCAGTTCTCGGCCGGGTCCAGTTCTCGGCCACTTTGTGTTTAACGCGTTTTTTCACACTCCAGTTGAATCAAAAAGAAAAGGTATTTCCTTCAAACGATAGAGTGATTCATGTGCTTTAAGTATCTTGAGTTTGATCGTTCAATTCGATATAGAAAGCTCACACGTCGAGTTTACGCGGAGGTAGTTGTTTGTTTACGGCTCCAAATTCATGGATGTAGTTAAATTCGTATTTTATCCAAAAGCCCCCACCATACGAGCTAATTTTTGGCATGTGAAACGTAGAATAATTCAGCTTTCTGCTTTAGTTAACTTTTCGTTGAACCGTTGTATTTTTTGGTCTTAATTTACTTCGAAATTTTTTCTTGCGACGTTTGCGTATTTGCCAGTTCTCGGCCACCCTGCTCGCTATCACAGCTTAGCGCTTGGTTTTTAATATAATTTCATCTGCTGCTGCCAGAATGAAATAAATAAATGTTTTAAAAATAAAGTTCAATCTTATCTCTAAGTTTTGAGCTGACTCTTGTCTTGTCTATTATTTCTACAACACCTAAATATTTCAAGACCTTTTCACTGCAAAATAAACCATCTAAATGCACGGGTCACACAATGCGGTTTTGCCAGAACCTGCACATAGGCAACTAGGCGCGTTAAAATCCTTCTTTTCTAAAGTAAAACAAAGCATCATAAAAATAATTTGGGATCGATATAGTATAAATAGGTTTACAGAGTGATTTTATGACTGTGAAAATTAATTGAGCATTTTTTTACAGATAATTACGCACAAGCTTTTTAGTGGCTGAGAACTGGGCCAAGGTGGCCGAGAACTGGGCCCACAAATGGAGCTTTTATTTTTATTATTGCTCGGGCAAATTAATTTTTGACCAGTCGATAGCTTTACACCAAAAAGCTGAATAAGGTAGCTAGCTCTGGGAGAAATTTCAAGTTCCTGCGGTTCTTCTGAGGTAAGAAATACAAGTTTACGTCAAAAGTGGCCGAGAACTGGGCCAAGGTGGCCGAGAACTGGGCCCACAAATGGAGCTTTTATTTTTATTATTGCTCGGGCAAATTAATTTTTGACCGGTCGATAGCTTTACACCAAAAAGCTGAATAATGTAGCTAGCTCTGGGAGAAATTTCAAGTTCCTGCGGTTCTTCTGAGGTAAGAAATACAAGTTTACGTCAAAAGTGGCCGAGAACTGGGCCAAGGTGGCCGAGAACTGGGCCCACAAATGGAGCTTTTATTTTTATTATTCCTCGGGCAAATTAATTTTTGACCGATCGATAGCTTTACACCAAAAAGCTGAATAATGTAGCTAGCTCTGGGAGAAATTTCAAGTTCCTGCGGTTCTTCTGAGGTAAGAAATACAAGTTTACGTCAAAAGTGGCCGAGAACTGGGCCAAGGTGGCCGAGAACTGGGCCCACAAATGGAGCTTTTATTTTTATTATTGCTCGGGCAAATTAATTTTTGACCGGTCGATAGCTTTACACCAAAAAGCTGAATAATGTAGCTAGCTCTGCGAGAAATTCCAAGTTCCTGCGGTTCTTCTGAGGTAAGAAATACAAGTTTACGTCAAAAGTGGCCGAGAACTGGGCCCCATACTGTACTTTGCACCGTAAGCTTTTTTCTCTGTCCTTCCGCCGAAGCAAAAAAACACAACCTGATTACACATTAACCCAAAAGTCGACCAAGTGTGCCTGCAACGATTTCCTGTCAAAACTAAAATGAAAACCATTGCGGTATGCGTCACCCGTAGTGGTTTTGTAGCAACCCCGAGCTATCCCCGTCTTTTTGGCCGCGCCAGGAGACTACGCTCTAGGACGACCAAAGGGTAAACCTTAAATCGGCCACGCCCGATTAATTATATATATTTGCAAAAGTTAGTATCCACAAATTTGGGGAAAAAGGATAATGGTTTCCAGGAGGTTGACTTGGAAGTGAGTCGAACAGACCATTATCATCACTGTAATACTGTACTTAAGTTTGCAGCTTCGTCAGATATGTCTTATCAGACTCTGTTTGTTTCTAAATGGTCTCTACGAGTGCCATCATTATAAGACTGCATTGAGTTCCCAGCTTCTTTAGATGTCTATCAGACTCAGTTTGTTCCTTAATAAGCTCGACGGGTGCCTAAAATAGGCTCTACAGGTGCCTGAATAGGCAATATTGGTGCCTCAATGGGCTCTATTGGTGCCTCAATAGGCAATATTGGTGCCTGAATAGGCAATATTGGTGCCTAAATAGGCAATATTGGTGCCTGAATAGGCGATATTGGTTCCTGAATAGGCTCTATTGGTGCCTCAATGGGCTCTATTGGTGCCTCAATGGGCTCTATTGGTGCCTCAATAGACAATATTGGTGCCTAAATAGGCGATATTGGTTCCTGAATAGGCAATATTGGTGCCTGAATAGGCAATATTGGTGCCTGAATAGGCAATATTGGTGCCTGAATAGGCTCTATGGGTGCCTAAATAGGCTCCACAGGTGCCCGAACGGGCGCAGCAGAAGTCCAAATGACTTATCGGTCGCCAAAGGTTCGCTGAACTTCTATCCTGACGAGTCATTAGCCATAATCGACAGATCATCAGACTGAACTTGTTCGCAGCGAATCTATTCGCTCGTAAAGACTCTCGAGCGAGAGAAGAATCTCCTGAAGAGTATCATCGTCTTCTACGTGAAAGGTCTTTGCGTCGTTTGGCAGGACCATTCATCACGTATTTCAGGCAGACGCCGAAATTTCGCGGGAAGATGGCGACCAGCAACGAGTCCTTCTATGCGACTTTGTGTTGCCAAATGGATATCTTCAGCGATGCAATATATCTGAAGAGCGACAAAATATCGCTAAAAAGAAACCTGCTGTGCCAAAAACACAGAGGAATAGCCTGAAAGGTAAAACATTAGCAAAAATACAAGATAAAGGGCAAATACTTACCGAAGGGTTTGAAGCACAAGGAAAAAAGCCAGCGAAGGATCATGGGTCCGCGGGACCTAGGCACCAGGGCCTTATGGGTAGACCCAGGCCCTTGTTTTGCTTTTAAGGGGGTACCCCTTATATTTTTAGCGTTAAAAAGTGGTTTGAAGCACTAACTGGGAAATTCCTACCATTTGTTTTCTCATATATTTCGAACGGAGTCTGTGAAATATAATTGGCAATAACCCCTTGTACAATTGTAGGTCATGTTACTAAAAACGAATTCTTTTTGAGAAAAGAAACAAATAGCATAAATTAAAACACTTTTTCGCTCCTATAAAATGTGTTTTTATAGCTTTGAATGTCTCGAAATGCACACAGGATGGAAGACGGGAAACTATGAAAGCTAGCAGACGCAATTTTGGTAAGTTGCTATTTGGCATTAAAAAATCGAATCTCTTCATTTAAGCAAACGACATATGTGAAGAACTAACTTTGAAAATAGACAAGCAACACGGTTATTTGGAAAATTAGTTTCTTTTGATGGTGGACAGAACGTTTTTACTTACTCATTCCTTCTGAGTAAAGTCTAGAGTGACGTCGTCTCCAATAAGTACAAAAGGCGCCCAGTATCTCACATCACTGTACTGATCTGATTCCCTGAGATGTCTCATGGCCTGGTTCAGAGACTCGCCTGCACTTCTTCCTTCCATAAGGTGTTTGTAGAAACTTTTCATAAACTCCATCGTAGCTTCGTCATCAATTGCCCACAGTGATACCAGAACAGAACGAGCACCAGCGCCCATAAAGGCACGTGCAATACCGACCACACCTTCAGCTTTGATTTCTCCACGACCACTGTGACAGCAACTAAGGACAACCAGTCTTGCTCGCACTTTAACACTCAGAACATCTGACATCTTCAAAATGTAATCTTCTTCCTTCGTAGGGATTCGAGGTGCTTGCTTTGCGTCCGGAGTTAGAGCAATTTCACCAGTTTCCATGCATCCATGTGCTGCAATGTGAACTAAAGCAACTGAACTCATTCTTTTTAACACCTCGCGTTTGGTTGCTTTCTTTCCGATGAGAGGCGTCACATTGACAATCTTTCCGATCATTTCTACTTCCTTTCTTGCGAACGGAAGAGGATCCAGGAATTTTTCACCCTTGCTGTTGGTAACTTCTTCTACCCATGGATCTCCCACAAGTAATGCACCATTCCTTCTGTGGTAGTCGTCTGAGCAGTCTGCAATCAGGCTTAAACTTGTCAACGAAGGAGTCAACCGGATTCTAAATGAGTCAAACAGGTATTTGGAATCCGCATCCATCAATGCAGCATACGGAACTAGCCATAGTGGTCCATCTGGGACAATGATTAGCTCATCACCTTGAACCAGGTCGGCAATCGGCTGAAACAAGATATTATACAGGGTGCTCAAAGAACTTTCTGGTTGGACAAAAGGTTGACAATTTTCTTCATCAGACTTCTCATCCGCTTTGTAACGATTTGCTCTAAAAGGATCCATATAGCGATTCTCGCACATAATCTCAGAACGAACCCCAATTTGTTTATAGGTAGTATGTATTAAGGACTGGAGAAAAGCGGTGGCATCATCCAAAAGAGAACGGGCCTCGCCAATGTTTTTCTGTAGGAAAAGAACAGGTTCGTCTTTTAAGAGAACCCAGAGATTCATCGTAACACTTTCCAATGCCTGAAATACTGTACTTGAAGGAATGGAGCGATTCACTTGAAGATATTGTTCTTCTTCTTCTTCCTGTGAGGCGGAATGACGTTCTCTAAAGCCAAATTGGGATAACATTAGATCAGAAAGAGCTTGGGCTCGTCCTTTCTCAGCAGCAAACAAAGCTTCAACCATCTTTCCTTGCTTTAGCAGTACTCTCCATAGACCAGTATATGCATTGTCAACATCATTTCTATAGCCAATTTTCCACTCATCTCTTCTTTGAAGAAGGCTTCTCACCTGGTTGAATAATCTTACGCTGAGTTTGTAATGTTCTAAGGCTTTCGGTAAGAAACCTTGTGATTCGAAGCTGCTACCTAGATTGTGATAGGCTTTGGCTTCACTGTTCTTGTCACCAATTTCGTTGGCGACTTTAAGATGCAATTCGTTGTAGTCTATGGCTTTTCTGAAATCACCGAGACTTCGAAAAGCAATTCCGAGATTGCCATAAGTATGTCCTTCGCCGGCCCTGTCTCCTACTTCTTTGGCGATTTTAAGACACAATTCGTAGTAGTCTATAGCTTTTCTGGAATCACCGAGATTACGAAAAGCATTTCCAAGATTGCCATAACCATTTCCTTCGCCGGCCTTGTCTCCTACTTCTTTGGCGATTTTAATACGCATTTCGTAGTAGTCTATGGCTTTTCTGAAATCACCGAGACTTAGAAAAGCATTTCCAAGATTGCCATAAGTACTTCCTTCGCCGGCCTTGTCTCCTACTTCTTTGGCGATTTTAAGATCCATTTCGTAGTAGTCCATGGCTTTTCTGAAATCACCGAGATCACAAAAAGCATTTCCAAGATTGCCATAAGAACTTCCTTCGCCGGCCTTGTCTCCTACTTCTTTGGCGATTTTAAGATGCAATTCGTAGTAGTCTATGGCTTTTCTGAAATCACCGAGACTTCGAAAAGCATTTCCAAGATTGCCATAACCATTTCCTTCGCCGGCCTTGTCTCCTACTTCTTTGGCGATTTTAAGATCCATTTCGTAGTAGTCTATGGCTTTTCTGAAAGCACCGAGATTACAAAAAGCATTTCCAAGATTGCCATAAGCACGTCCTTCGCCGGCCCTGTCTCGTACTTCTTTGGCGATTTTAAGATGCAATTCGTAGTAGTCTATGGCTTTTCTGAAATCACCGAGACTTAGAAAAGCATTTCCAAGATTGCCATAACCACTTCCTTCGCCGGCCTTGTCTCCTACTTCTTTGGCGATTTTAAGATGCAATTCGTAGTAGTCTATGGCTTTTCTGAAATCACCGAGATTACAAAAAGCATTTCCAAGATTGCCATAAGCAATTCCTTCGCCGGCCTTGTCTCCTACTTCTTTGGCGATTTTAATACGCAATTCGTAGTAGTCTATGGCTTTTCTGAAATCACCGAGATTACCAAAAGCATTTCCAAGATTGCCATAAGCACGTCCTTCGCCGGCCCTGTCTCCTACTTCTTTGGCGATTTTAAGATGCAATTCGTGGTAGTCTATGGCTTTTCTGAAATCACCGAGATTACGAAAAGCATTTCCAAGATTGCCACAAGCACTTCCTTCGCCGGCCTTGTCTCCTACTTCTTTGGCGATTTTAAGATCCATTTCGTAGTAGTCTATGGCTTTTCTGAAATCACCGAGATTACAAAAAGCATTTCCAAGATTGCCATAAGCACGTCCTTCGCCGGCCCTGTCTCCTACTTCTTTGGCGATTTTAAGATGCAATTCGTAGTAGTCTATGGCTTTTCTGAAATCACCGAGACTTAGAAAAGCATTTCCAAGATTGCCATAACCACGTCCTTCGCCGGCCCTGTCTCCTACTTCTTTGGCGATTTTAAGATGCAATTCGTAGTAGTCTATGGCTTTTCTGAAATCACCGAGATTACAAAAAGCATTTCCAAGATTGCCATAACCACTTCCTTCGCCGGCCTTGTCTCCTACTTCTTTGGCGATTTTAATACGCAATTCGTAGTAGTCTATGGCTTTTCTGAAATCACCGAGACTTAGAAAAGCATTTCCAAGATTGCCATAACAACTTCCTTCGCCGGCCCTGTCTCCTACTTCTTTGGCGATTTTAATACGCAATTCGTAGTAGTCTCTGGCTTTTCTGAAATCACCGAGATTACGAAAAGCATTTCCAAGATTGCCATAAGCACTTCCTTCGCCGGCCTTGTCTCCTACTTCTTTGGCGATTTTAAGATGCAATTCGTAGTAGTCTATGGCTTTTCTGAAATCACCGAGATTGCGGAAAGCATTTCCAAGACTGCCATAAGCACTTCCTTCGATAGCCTTATCTCCTGCTTCTTTGGCGATTTTAAGACACAATTCGTAGTAGTCTTTGGCTTTTCTGAAATCACCGAGACTTAGAAAAGCATTTCCAAGATTGCCATAACCACGTCCTTCGCCGGCCCTGTCTCCTACTTCTTTGGCGATTTTAAGATGCAATTCGTAGTAGTCTATGGCTTTTCTGAAATCACCGAGATTACAAAAAGCATTTCCAAGATTGCCATAAGCACGTCCTTCGCCGGCCCTGTCTCCTACTTCTTTGGCGATTTTAAGATGCAATTCGTGGTAGTCTATGGCTTTTCTGAAATCACCGAGATTACGAAAAGCATTTCCAAGATTGCCATAAGCACTTCCTTCGCCGGCCTTGTCTCCTACTTCTTTGGCGATTTTAAGATCCATTTCGTAGTAGTCTATGGCTTTTCTGAAATCACCGAGATTACAAAAAGCATTTCCAAGATTGCCATAAGCACGTCCTTCGCCGGCCCTGTCTCCTACTTCTTTGGCGATTTTAAGATGCAATTCGTAGTAGTCTATGGCTTTTCTGAAATCACCGAGACTTAGAAAAGCATTTCCAAGATTGCCATAACCACGTCCTTCGCCGGCCCTGTCTCCTACTTCTTTGGCGATTTTAAGATGCAATTCGTAGTAGTCTATGGCTTTTCTGAAATCACCGAGATTACAAAAAGCATTTCCAAGATTGCCATAACCACTTCCTTCGCCGGCCTTGTCTCCTACTTCTTTGGCGATTTTAATACGCAATTCGTAGTAGTCTATGGCTTTTCTGAAATCACCGAGACTTAGAAAAGCATTTCCAAGATTGCCATAACAACTTCCTTCGCCGGCCCTGTCTCCTACTTCTTTGGCGATTTTAATACGCAATTCGTAGTAGTCTCTGGCTTTTCTGAAATCACTGAGATTACGAAAAGCATTTCCAAGATTGCCATAAGCACTTCCTTCGCCGGCCTTGTCTCCTACTTCTTTGGCGATTTTAAGATGCAATTCGTAGTAGTCTATGGCTTTTCTGAAATCACCGAGATTGCGGAAAGCATTTCCAAGACTGCCATAAGCACTTCCTTCGATAGCCTTATCTCCTGCTTCTTTGGCGATTTTAAGACACAATTCGTAGTAGTCTTTGGCTTTTCTGAAATCACCGAGACTTAGAAAAGCATTTCCAAGATTGCCATAACAACTTCCTTCGCCGGCCCTGTCTCCTACTTCTTTGGCGATTTTAATACGCAATTCGTAGTAGTCTATGGCTTTTCTGAGACTTAGGGGCGCCGGGCCCGGGGGCCGGCGCGAGGGGCCCGCCCCGCGAGGAGGTGGGAGAGGGAAAAGAATCTCCAAGATTGCCATACAAAAGTGCTTCTTCCGCCTTGTCACCCAATCTTTTGGCATTGGGACATTTCAAATCACGGACCTGAAATAAGGAAATAATGACAAGCTTTCAATATTGAAGTTCTGCTCCTGCTTTTCCTGATAACTCATTTCTTGTCGCAATGCATTAACCTGGTAGATAAACAAATGTTGCAAATCACATTTATTTTAATTGCTGTAAGACAGCTTCGAAAACAATTCGTCTTTTTCGTTGAATACAACAGGTAAGGTGGTTGTTCTTTAAAGGAAGTTCAAATGAAGTGTGAATGGCAGTATTTGTATACATGGGTCTTTTGTCAGTGTTAACGTACATCGCAGGATATAAATTTCTGTGAATCTCTGGCGATCGGAGGTTACCGTTCCAAAACAATTTTTTGTATGTTTCATTGAAATCAAAACGTGGCCCATGCGCCTGTTCATGCAGTGGACTTTGAACTTTGATTGTGAGAGATTGAATTTACCAGCCAACAACAAAACGTCTTCATCTCGGGTTTGTTACCTTTTCGCATTAACTAAACTTGTGTATTTTGATGATCTTACGAGCTACGGCAGCCGGAGTTTTTGCCCTGGTTGGTTGAATCTTGACGGATAGGTAAAAGGCCTGGCCCGATCGAGGAGAGCCCCTGGCCCTCCAGTTTGAGGATCGTCGACCCATCCTATTTATATATGTTTAAAACGGAAATGGTAGATATTCTTGGAGGTTGCTTCATAGAGAGTAGCTTAATAACCTAGCTGCTATTCTCCAGACGACAACTAATCACGTGGGAGGTCAGTCGTATGGTGATTACGGACCACAGCCAACAGGAAGACGTTTACGGATGCGGTCATTGGCTAAAACCGAACGGATGGTTAAATTTCTGACATTTGTAAGCACTAATCATGCTCTTAACACAAGGTCGGAACAATCAGTCATCTATTACTAGCTGCCGCAGATAAAGTCGGAATTTGGCCTCCAAAGCGTTTGTTTTTAATGTTTTGATGCTCAACAATTTACCGTTAAAAGTTCGAAAGGAATCTAGAAATTAATGTGAAGTAGCATTTAAAATAGGTGGCGAACACTATTTAAGGACCTACGTTCCACTTAGGAACGAAGAGGATTAAGTAAGTAAGCATTTAAACGGGCTTTGTATGTTTTTTAAATGTAAAAGTTTTTACCACTTTACTTTTGCACTTTTGTTTTAATATGTACAGGCTACCTTAATGTTGCTATTGTTAGCGGCTTCTAATTTGTTTTCCTGAGCAAGACGTAGCCGCTATTTAATAGCGGTATTCCGAAAATTGGAACAATGTACCGATATCGTGTAAACCAGTTTTAAATGAACATATAGCCAAGATGGAAATAAATGTTCAGTAAAAATTTCTTAAAAGTGACGAAAACTGTCATCGCCAGAAAGATCAAAGTTATTTTGAAATGTCAAACATTTCGTCCTTGTCAGGGAAACTAGTCTTGCCCTCCACGACGGAGGCGACCTCGGCGAGTACTTAATGTGACTTTCTCACAACTTGCTACAATCTTTAAAATTAGTAGCCGCTAACAATAGTAACCTTCAGGGTACTTAGGTTTTCATGATTATACTGGTTCCTGTTTTAGTGTCATTGCACTAGCAGGATTCCTTTTTCGGATAACAGTGCCTCTTTCAATGACCAGTTTTTAAATTGGCTAATCGGTAATCCAGGTTTACGCACCGACTAACGATGCTGATGAGGAAGGCAAAAACGGTTTCAGATCAATTGCAGAAAAAGATGCATGGTGTGCGAAAACATGATATGGTGATTGTTAAAGAGGACTGGAATGCGAAGATAGGAAGAAACACGGAAAGTGAGAATGTAATTGTTAGGAACCAAGCACTAGGGAGAGAGAGAAATAAAAGAAAAATAATATGACATTCCGCATAACAAACAACCTCGCAATAATCGTCACAGACATTTAACTGTGAAGCAACTGAAGTTATGCAGCTAGGCAAAAAGAAAGCCGTATCGAAGTAATACGGTGTGAGCAAGCTGGAGGTACCAGAGGTGAAGCAACACAAAACAATGGTCGACAGTCGATGAAAACCGATAATAATTAATTTCAAATATTTTTTTTTATCTAGAATATTGTAAATAGTACTGTATATAGTTTTAAACTTTTGTAGTTTTTAATATTTTGGTTTTACATAGAGGGCCACAAGTTTATTAGTGTTGTTCACTATTTAGTGCAACCCTCTTAAATGGAGTGATTTCACTATAACCGTGAAATAGTTACCGTAATGATTTGATTTAGCGCCCTCCTTCAAATAAGTGCCCCCTTCCGAGTAAGCGCCCCCCCCCCCTCGAATGTGTTTTTGTCAATAAGCGCCCCTATTCCAATAAGCGCCCCTATTCTAATAAGCGCCTCTATTCTAATAAGCGCCCCTATTGTGGATAACTGCCCCTACTGAATTCATATGAACATTCACCGTACCGTACATGTATATATTTACTGCTAAAATGAACGATCTTTTTAAAAGTAACTGAACTTTCAATAACTTTTTACTGTGACAGTTCTGTAATTGTTAGGTATTTTAATATTTATATTTTGAACATTTGGTTGTTTCTCAAAAAATTAAATAAGCGCCCTGTCCCGAATAAGCGCCCTATCTCGAATAAGCGCCCTCGTTGAGGTGCTAAAATAAATAAGCGCCGCGGGCGCTAAATCGAATCACTACGGTATTACACTTTTAGATACTATTAGACACTATTTCCACTGTTTTGTTTTGTTTATTTTTTACTATTACGCACTTATGTACTTCTGCTAGTAGATATTGTTTCACGGGTTAAATAAAATCATAGAGGGTTTTCACTTTTGTTTTTTTTTTTTTTTTTTTTAATCCCCCCTTTCTCTCCGCCTTTCTTTTTTTTTTTTTTTTTTTTTTTTATTTTTCTCTAAAGAGTTTACTTACTTACTAACTAAAAGTCAATCGTGACAAAAGTCACAAAACTTTCCTTCATCACCGGTCATCGATTTCCAAAACTAAACAATTAATTGGTGTCACCTGCTATCGGTTGATTTTATTAATGTGGTAAAGGTAATGGTAAAGGGAGATGGAGACGACGTCATTGCAACAGAGGCTGCAAAGCAAAGAAGTTACCCTTGTCATGGTTGAAAGGACTCAAGTGATTGACAGATCCCAGCTGTTGCCCAGTTCCCAGTTGAAATGCTTATGAAACCAAGCAAGGAACATGACATGGTTTTCGTGGGAGCGATTGTCTGTACTCATTATCGTGGACAAAATGGTGGAATGTAGACGACTTGGAAAGCATAGGGCCTTGTTTTTAACTTACCCTTATAGTTAGAAACGTATGGAAAACTAAAAGCGCCAAAAACACGACCTTTCCACCACCCTTACCTTGTCTTTCACAGTGTGAATTTCTAAATTCTTTTCTGTGCTGTCGCCGTCTGGTTTCTGCTTCTTGTTTTGTTCTTTAACAGACCTGATCCTGAACTCCAATAACGTCTTGTTACTCTTGTCAATCTTTTTCCAGTTGAGAAATGTAACCTGATATAATTTTCGAAAGTTTACAAAAAGATCTATAGATCTTCCACAACAAAGATCAAACCCCACTGGTATTCTTAGCAAAGAAAATTCTTTTTTGTTTTGCGAAACAGTCTACAGGCCTAGTCTCCTTCGCAACCGTTGCATGACAAGGACAAACATACGGCTGGGAAGGAGGCTAAGAACAACTCATGCACCCAAGACAAAAATAAATTTGCGTAAAGGATACTGCTAAGCCCTTGTCACACAATTTGATGGCTTCTCCAAAACGATTCAGCTTCATACAGGCACTCGCTCCTATAATAACAAATACAATAAGTGTTCCCTTTCTTAGTAAAAACTTATATACACATGTTTATGTTGCATGATGTTAATTTTTCTTTGTTGTTGTATTTTTACTGTACGGTTTAACAGGTTAAATAAACCAGCAATTCACTTTTGTTATCAAATAGCCTGAGCAGGCAGCTATCTATACACAGGCGATGATCAAAAGGCTCACTAATACTTGTCCACAAGCATATCATTACTGGATTAAAAAAGTGGAAAAAAGCGGATTGTATTTAAAATCAATGATGTTTTTTTTAGAATTTGTAACACAAATCGTGCTCATCCCTTGCTTCTTAGCTTTTTTCGACAGTAATTAACAATTTCTGAACAAACAAAGTATAAGATAGCAACTCTATCTGGTCTCCAAAACAAATCTGCACATGCGCGTTGTTTACGTGATCATAGGGATGAAGGAAAACAGCTTACCTCTCTCAATTGCCTTAAGGAAAGTTGGTTGTAAGTCAGTGGCAGCTTTTGCATCACTTAGTGAATTTTCGTAATTCCCTGATATAACACAATAAGAAAGAATGTGAATAATAAAACTGACAGAGCTGTAACGATCGATTCTGTGTGCTGTATGAATGGAATTTCAAAAACCCAGTGCCATCTCCCTTGACTCCACTGGTTCGAAATATAGCAAAAAAAGACAGCTCCTTTCGTTTATAAGTAACCGTTCTCCTCTTAATGTGTTGATAATATGTTTAGCGCTGGAAACATTAACGAATTACTTATCATACTGCTGCATATCTCAAACCAAAAATTCGCTGTTATCACAACTTGCACCGAAGATATCTCATGTATAACATGTCTTGAGTGATCTTAGCATCTAAATGGCTGAAAGAAATTTAACCCATAAAAAACATGGACATTGCAGATTATTGCTGAAATCAAGAAACATATCACTGAGGTGCAAGGATCGACCAACAATCACAGAAAACTCTCTTATAACTTTTACCCAAATGTAAATGTGCTATGGCCCTGTTGCTGTACAGTTTGGCATTCAGCTCGTCATCCTTGCAGTTCACTTTTATTCCTTCCGTGTAGAAGTGAATGGCGTTGCTTAAATTCTTTTTGCTGTACTCATAATTTCCTTTATTCTTGTAGACTTCTGCTTTTTCTGTAAAAAAAATGTTAAATGAATGTTGGAACATATGACTTATACTATTTTTATTGTCCAACTCCATTCAGTAGGGTTCAAATTACGCGCAAAACGGGTGCAAATGCCTTACGATAATTATGTGTCCTTGAGGAGACCGGTTAAACAAGTTATCCTTAGACTATTTGAATTTTTACTAACTTAATGGATGACCTTCCTGTAAACCATTTAGTTATGACATAGGCTTTCCTCATCAAAGACCATTATTACTATCATCATCAGTGAGCAAGCAAGCAAGCAAGCAAGCTTGAATTGGTGGCCGTCAATGCAAAAAATAAAAATATAAAAGCTATTTACAAACTTCAAAGTTTAGAACCATATACGGGTTAGCCTAAACTTATAGCACAACTTCCCCCTAAAATGTTTAATAAGATATATACCAAATTTAACCGCAATTATTTTGTCAGCACTTTTTCTTTTACCTCTTAAGCTATCGTCGTGGTAGTCCGATGCTTTATCAACAGATGCTGTTTCCTCGCTTTCATTCACAACATTGTTTTCGGCTGTTTCAGTAACGTATTTCGTGTCTTCGCCCTATTAGAAAAAGAGGCCCCAAAAATATTCATTATTATACACATTTTTTTAATCTCAGTGTGAACTGCATTAGTTCAAAATTGCGGATGTAACGTTTCAAGGCGTGAACGTTAAAGTGTTAACGTGTAGCGTAGCTCTTCAAAGAACTGGAGATTATTGCAGTCACGCCACATGATTTGCGCAAGGTTAGTCAGGTTAGGTGTATATTTACTAAACACAAGAGAGACTTTTAACTTACCTTGCATTTCAAAGTTTGAGTTACTGGCACTTTCTTTAGCTCTTTGATGGACCTGGCCCTTAATCCTAACAAGGCCTTGTTATTTTTGTCAATCTTCTTTGAGTTAAGATTTATAAATAATTTTAAAGATACGTTTCCATGGGTTCTTCCCGGTAAGGTTAACGTCACAGTCCTACACAAAATTGCGTTTTTATGTGCCCGTAAATTCCAGAATCGCATAGATCTTACGGCGATGTTATGGCTAATACACTCTTTTCCACAGGAAAGGGCGCAGATCAAATAGCAAAGATAAATCACGAATCACGGTCCTAACAATTAGCTGATCACGCGTCATACTAGAATGGCAATTCACAGATCACGGTCAGGTTTGAGCTGTTTTCATGTGTTGCGCACTATTTTTTCTCAAATCACACGTCATGTATAACCCCTTTACCCCCCTTTATTAACCTCAACATTTTGTCAGATACCGATTAAACACGGGTACCGAATAAACGCCGGGTCGCTAAGGTGGAGTTGAAAATAGGTCCCTCAGGTATTTAATTGAGGTATAATAAGCTGTAGGCATATCAGCTAGATACATGTTTGTCAAAAATAATGAATAAAAACCCTTGCTTGATAAACACAGGGTTCAAATAAACTGGATAAACTGCACGAGTCAAATAAACGCCGGGTCCGCCAGGTCAAGTTTGAAATAAACGCCGGGGGGGTTTAATCGAAAAAAATACGGTATCCCTAACATATCGGTGGTACGTATCTAGCTAAAAACCTTGGTGGAGAGAGGCACTGTAGGAGTTAGGCTACGCTATTAACCATTAGACTACCGCATCTCCCACGATGCTGATAGGCAAATAGCCCAATTTACCATATGTTATGTCTCACTCAAACAGGCGTACTTCTGACTTTTGACTGAGGTTGATAGGAAAGGATACTGCTAATCCCTTGTCACACCACGTGACGGCTTCTTCAAACTGATTCAGCTCAACACAAGCACTGGCCCCTAAGGCGAGCAATGTAAATTATATTAACTATCAATTTGTTCATTGTCGAGATTGGAGTTACGCTTGAGATTAGACATCTCAAAAATAGTGAAGGATTCCAGCAAAAAGTAAATATCTCCAATAGACACTTTGTAATAGTTAACTACACCATACATATTGTAACAATGGAATGTAACACACATGTGAGCGAATACCAGCGTCTGATACTCGCCTACAGCCCGGAAGCCAGTGAGAGAAATAAATGATCTGTCAGCGTCTGGCCAAACTGTCACAGAAGTCTAGAATGTTTTCTTTTTCATGATTCAATAAACAATTCTCCGATTCTGATATTCTGCTTTTAAAAAATAAATAAATGTACTCCATACAGGCTTTTGAAATCTACCGCAATAAAAAAGGTCAAATGTCACGTATTTCGTAATCTAACGTGAACTGGTGAATGTCTCGTATCGCCGAATTGTGAATCTACTTTGATAAATAAAACAGAGAATAACCTTTTTGTCCCCTTTTTAAACCCGTTTTTGCTGTGGCGTCATTCTGTTGAATGTTGCTGGGATAAGATACACTCACCTCTGACAATCGCTTTCAGGAAGATTGGTTGTAATTCAATGGCAGCTTTAGCATCATTCAGTGAATCATGAAAATTTCCTGTTAAAGAAATGAACTCAATATCAAAAAAAATAAATTAGCGTATTTATAAGAACTTTTCTATAACTAAGCCCCCAAAAACGACAGCACGGGTATGATTCTGCAAGTTGGGGCGTGATTTATGTTAAAATGAATGATGATTTAAAAGATCGCGGGTGAGGGAGGGAGGGTGGGCTACCACGCCTGCTTAGTGATAAAGCTTATGCAAGACCAGAGTGTTTCTAGAAGCTTTGTATTTGACATATACCCACGCAGTAAAGACGGGGACAACAATTAAGGTAGATTTCCACTGACGCGTAATTTTTAACGTGCGTTTACGTGCGTGAAAAAATTTAGAGACAATGTTTACGCAAGTCGTTCATACATTGTCTTTTTCTTCACGCACGTAAACGCACGTAAAAAAATTCGCGTCAGTGGAAATCCAGCATAAGGGTGAACGTCCTGGTTAAGATTTGTTCGCCAGTCCCTCTACGTCATACAGCATCAATGGCTTTGAAACCCCGCTAAAGAACATTGTACGACAAGACAGATAGCCTGTAATGCAGGCTTAGTTTAGCAAGACGTTAGTGAGCACCTTTTTATCGGACAAGCTTCATCTTGCATTCGAAAAACATGAGTCTTGACGGAAAAGGGAAGGGCGTCCTCGGGAGTAGGAGTGAAGCTGTCTCAACCCTTTCTGTTTGCGACTCCTTGGCCGATTAGGACTTTATCCAACGCTCGCCCATCACAAAAGCCTGCATTGCAGGCTGCGGGATAAAATTAAACTGTAACATTCCCCCTAAACAAAACAATGCACTCTTATATAAAATATCAATCGGATTTGATTTGAAGGAAACTGCATATAACGCAATTACAATTCTTACCTAGTTTGAAGTTTGCTATGGCCCTGTTACTGTACAGTTGGGCATTCAGTTCTTTTCCTTTGCAGCTCACTTTAATTCCTTCGGTGTAAAAGTGAATGGCATTTATAAAATCTTTTCTTCTGTACTCATCATTACCTTGATTCTTGAAATCCTCAGCTTTTGCTAAAAAAGAAAAGAATTGAAGACCTGTTTGTATATTTTGGCTCAATGTCATACAGTGAGTACATAACATTTCTTTTCCTTTCTTTACTGAGGTTAATCATAAGGCCAGTGTTGTGCTTATAATAACATTTGAAGGATTATGATGCACAACATGAAAACAAACGCAACATTTCTGCTGCGGGTGATTTGAGAGAAACACTGAAAACGAAAATATGTTTGCGGCTTGTAGCAGACTAATCTTTAGCATCCTACATATGATACATTTCATATTTGCAAAATCGGCGTATTTTTCATTTTATTCGGGTGTAAATTAGCTCTCAGTGCTTGCATCAAAATAAAAAAGATCGAATCCGATTCATGAATGCGCTGTTTAGACTTCTTTGCCACTGCTTGAAACAAACGGCCGCCTGACTGACCGAGAAAATGTCCTTCCCAAAGCATAGCCAAAAATAACGCAATACAACTCTTCATTACTATATCCTTAAAATTATTTAACATGGATAAAGAAGTAGTATTAGTTATAAATGAACATGGTTTAAGTCATTTTCCATTACCTCTTAAATTGTCCTCATCAAAATCCAGTGTTTCGTCATTTTCACTTGAAACTTTGATTGGGCTCCTCGCCATGGATGCTGGGAGTACGGAGATCTTTTTAGTTTACTGATCTTGTCAAGTACCTGTATATCAAGTAAAATGATTAAAGATAAAACTTTAGATAAATTAGCTATTAGCAATATATTGCATGCCAGAGAAATTGATCACAGTTCACCCCTACATAAAATATACAAAATGTTTGATGTTCTGCGTTGTACAAAATAGAGCATAATCAGGATTTTTGTTGCTAACTGACTGGCTGTAAGTTCCGTTCTCGCCTACTCTTTTGCGGTATAACAGTAATATATATAACTAATTTATGTCTGTAGCTTTAAATATTTTCAGTAAAAACAGTTGTAAAATAAAAAAAATATTCTATTAACATAATTCCTTTTTCCTAACTTCAGTACTATTTTTACTAGAAACCTACATGGGGTATGAATAAGTAATCATTCAATCACTTCGATGAATTTAATTAATGCAGAGTGTTCCAGTTAAGTTTTATAAGCACTGATCTTCGGCTTGTTTACTGTTGAATCTTTTTGTTTTTCGTCTTTTGACAATGGAACATGGTTATTGTCTTAATCTAAAATTTCGAAACTTGGCTGTACAGCTGCTGTTTTTAACACGACGAAAAATAAAGTAAAAAATAATTTTTTAGTAATGATTATGTTTACATTTATACTCTAAGCTAGAGAACCGTTCATGAATAGCATAATTATAAATACGTACCACGTACTGTTTACGAAATCATTCTTGATAGGTTCTCCAAGTCCTAAGCCGTCTGACTAACTGGCACAATCTACGTGAGGCAGTCAACACATAAAAAGACGTAGAGTATCAAGGGAAATTTACCTTAGAGTAAGCAAGTGTTGCAAGCTTTTTGCAGTGGATTAAAATTAATATTCATAAGGGGAGCCCTTGGTTCTAATTAATTTTTTCAGGGGAAAGTTAAATCAAAGTAGCACAGTTTTAAGGGAATAAATCGTACTGCGGGTATTTTAATCTTTATATTCTCTTTGTCAGAACGTTTCGTTTGGTACCACTGATGTTGTTTGTTGAATGTTTTTCTCTTACTGCAAATGCTGCTTCTAAACAAGCAGAGTGGTTTCACGTAATTATCAATTCACATTAAATCTGTGTGCATGATGTCGCATATAAATCTTGTAATGTTCTAGATAACTCCGTGTTGAAGTGATTTTGAACGTAAACGTATCTGTTTCATTCGACTGAACTGTATGCAACGTAACAAAATTTTTGTGGTCACGTATTATTTCTACTTCGATCCTACACTTCAGTAACTTAGCTATTGCGCGGACGATAAATGAAATATTTTAGTTACCTATTATCTTGTCATTATTTAGCCAGGAAAGTAAACTCATTTCACATCTACGCTGTTGATAGTGCCTTGGTTATCTCTTGAATATAATCATTGATAGTTTATCATGGAGCCAAACTTGTCTGAACTGCAACAAAGAACGTTTCTGAAAACTTACTGGATCGAAACAGTATAATATCACTCAATATTTGCATTTGATTAGATCCTGTTTACCTAGCCAAACTTTAAATCGCAACTAAAAGTAACTTGTAAGAAAGAAACAAGATTTTAATCTGTGCTTTTGCCAGAACGAGATCGTTTTAAGCGGCTGGCACAAATATTAGAAACTATAGTCCTTCAGTGTACATTGGAATCTACACTGAGCCAAAGTGAATATGTCTGAAAATAAGTACAAAGTTTACTTACCACTGTTGATAGAATGAAAGTGTTTTAAGTGCCTCTTTTCCGTTTGCCGTGGTTCAGATATGAGAAACAATTAAACCATGCCGATTGAAAGGAAGTAAGCAATGTTGGTTATTAGTTTGGAAGGAAGATTTCGCCCGCAGTATCGAATACATGGAACATTCAAACTGATCAAGTGTGGGAAATAGAATATTCATTAGTTGAACCCCCTGTTTGTGAGGAAATTGTTATGACAAGTGATCCCATCCATATCATGTCGTACCACATTAGACAAAGAATTTAAAAATGCCGCGTGTTTGAAGCAATGGATAAACGTTCTTTGAATTGAAGAATTTGGAATCCACTGTGCATCTTAATTTAGTTTCTTTTTTTCGTTTCAGTTCTTGTGTTTACTTACCAGTTTTAATTTTTACCTTATAGAAGGGAGCCATGCATACCGATGAAGTCATAAGCTTAAATAAGTACACAAGCCTCCTGAGGCATGTGTCATGCTAGTATCGAAATCGAAAGTGCTTCGTAAGTATCTTAAGTTTCTTTAGGCACAAAATTATTTTTTATGCGCGGATCTTGTGGAGAATTTTTTCTTTTATTATTATTTTTTTAATTTTAGCAGAGAATACTACTGTGTAACTTCGTTACAATTCAGGTCTAATGAAAAAGATTGAAAATGTCAACTTCGAATACATATTATAAACAACCCGGCAACCAATCCGTTTCGATTTCGAGGGAAAATTCCCTTCCTTTGCTATCGGAACATCAATTGTTTGTTTTGTCGGTATGTGCTCAACTCGTTTTCAGTGCCTTATAAGAAGTGAAAAATTGTGGAGTCATGGGGCATAATGTGGACAAGAGCGCTTTCCATCTATAAGAATAAACCGGTGAGAATTTTCCGGCAAATAGAATAGTAAAATTTTCCAACAAACACAATTGTACAAGACGAGATTATACCATTTTGAAAAGTTTCTAGTAAAAAATAGGCGTTCATTTCATTTTTCGCCGGGACAGCCGCAGTTTACAAGAGGGGCCTGGTAATAGTGCACGTGAGCAAATAGTACAGTGATAAGTGAAATAACAGGGAAGGAAAGCGCTAAAAATGACTTTTTTTTAAAAAAAGAATGAAGTACTTCATGTCGCAACGCCATGCTACGTCATACTTTGAGCGCGCGCGCTGAGTAAAATTTCTAAGAACATATAGGGTGGGTTGCCGTTCCGCTAGCTTCACTTGCAATTTGCTCTCTTAAATGGTCGGTGACCCCTACTTTTTTCTTAACGGCTCACTTTTGTCAATTAATATCTACGTTTTGCGAAAAAATGAGAAAAATCTATCGAGTGGAAGTTTGATTTTTATGTCACACTGACGGTTTGAATTCCACTTTTTGGGCTTTCCTTTTTGCCGTACGACAGTTTCAAATGCGTCTTTCCAGGGTTTAGTTTTACAAAAAAAGATGGAAAAACTAGGAATTATTTACGCGGTAGACGCACTTCTACAAAATATGATTAAGATCGTTAGCCTCCGTTTACTCATCTTCGATATTTTTAACTATAAACCCTGTAAACCATGCTGAATAACGTGCGCCAATTTTTCAAAATCAGGGTAGTTTTCCACACGCTTTCTCTCTGATCCCAACTTTTTTTTCATTTCTGACACAAGTAAATCATTATCTGACCACAGCAAAAAAATTAAAGAAATCTTTCGAGTATAAAATTTTGGCGCGAACGTCCTTAAAAATAACGTCCAAAGTACTTTCGTCTCACTACACTTCTCTAGTAGTCTAGTAAGACGAGTTCCAAAAATTATAGGAAGGAGAAATATCTTTGAAGTTTTTCCACTTTTTCCAACCCTAGCCGGTAATCGTCTGTCCAAAACAATTACCAATGAAATGGAACGTCTTTCAGTCCCGCTGGCCGGAAACATAACTGAACAGACAAAAAGTACACAATCCAGTGTGATAACCATTTATTGACAATTTATTAAAATTTGGAACAAAGATTTCTTATGAGCTAAAATCAGTTGCTCTCAGTGACTACTCTCAAACTCCACATTCTCCTCTTCCTATCACTGATGTAACCGGCTATAAGCTCTGGACCCACCAGGAGGACTAGGACTCGTAATTTTATCTTAATTACCAGGAAAAAAAGGTACTAGTCTAAAAGTGCGCAATTAACGAGTCTTAAAGTGCGCGATTAACGTGTCTTAAATTAAAGTGCGCAATTTAAGAGTCCTAAAGTGCGCAATTTAGAGTCTAAAGTGCGCAATTTACGAGTCTTAAAGTGCGCAATTTAAGCAGCAATATAAATATAGAGAATTGATATATTTATATAAGGCGCTTTAAGATAATTTTATGAAAGTTTTTACAAAGAGGACTTGGCCCAGCTGCTGATAATGATCCGAAAAAAGCCACGAGTTAGTTTAACGTGAGTTTTTAACTCTTTTATTTAGCCACGATCTGTATTGAAGCAAATACATGCTTGAGGGGTCTTGTGTGTCTAACAACCTACCTAAGACAAATTAATATTACATTATGATAGACTAAAATGAACGATATTATATTTGAATAAAATTAAGATTCAAAATTGAAAATCACACATGTGTTTCGGAGTTGTCTGAATTGACAAACTGCCAAAATTGAGTTTTTTTTTTTAAAAAAAAGGATCCATTCTCGCTTTTTTGCAAAGTTTTTGACACAAAATTTCATACCACTGCACCTCTGTGCTGGATTAAGTTCTTTAAAAAGTACGTCGAAAATTATCGTGGGACAACCACTTTTTAATGTCCTCTAAGGTTTTATGTCCTCTTAGTTTGCAAAAAAAAACTTAACTTAAAAAACTTCTCTACTTTTCTTGATCGTCTCCAAAACTCACTTTTTAGCTCATTCTCAGAGACTGAGTATTATAGTGGATCAGATGTGGACGGAATCGGAAGTCGTCCAGTGTGTGGGCAAAAAATGTGTAGACAAAAAATGTGTAGACGGAAGTTGCAGAACGGAAGTAATTTTACATGCTACCCCTCCCCCCTAAGTAACGTTAAAAATAACTTCAATGAAGCTCATAATTATATAGAAATGTGAAAAGAAATGAAATCCTTTTATAGTGTAATAAATAAATTTGCATCAATTCACAATTTCGGAACTTTTAAAAAAGGAAACGTGTATCACAAAGTCGAAATGTTGACAACCTGGGGGTTTATTTTATCATGTGCTGACACACGTAATCAAGGTTCATTTTAACGTGAGCTGTTACACGCAATGAAGTCCCGCCAGGCAGCTGGAAGTAAATTTTTACGTTACCCCTCTCCCGTTGTTGAGATTCTACATCTACATCTACATTTAATTAGGTCGGTAAAAATCTAGAGATATCACACCAAGATTTCCTCTTGGAACTTATTTTTAACTTTTACTATGGAGTTACGCTTGCCTATGACGTGTTCTAATAAACGTTTATAAAGCTCACTGACAAAAACACGACATCCGAGCAGCACGTTTTTGTCTCCTGTTACGTCATCTCATTTCCCGTGACTCACGTCATCCGTTTTACACGACGTGTTCGTGCGCATCTTTCTCTCAAATTTCATTCGCTGCTCAATCTATGAACAATGATTGTCACTGTCCGGTAGATGCGTGCTGACAGAAAGGTAATTCAAAACGCAATTCAGTAATCTAAAACGGTAACAAATCTTCATTTCATTTCTTTTCACATGTGTATCTGAGCTTCGTGGAAGATGTGAACTATTTACACACCATCCAACCAGAAGAAAGCTCGTAACCACAATGTCCACACGTTTTAGCAGTAAAAACATGTTCTTCAAATATCGAAATTATATATATATATTTGTCAAGAAGACGAAAAGCTGCTAAACTGTAGAATACCAGGCCACTAATTTGCATCTCATTGAATTTGAATGGTTCCTTTTGTTTCTACTATGCTTCGTTCTTAAAGCGTTCAGAGATATGTAAATAAGTGGCCCGGTATTGTAAAATCGCTCCCGAAAAGCTTTGTAGTTTAATTACACAATAGAAATACCAAACGACTGCGATCCTTCTAAGATCGATTAAAGCGATGTATTGGTGAAAAATATTGTGCAAAGCCCTTTCCGTGTTTAATTGTTATGTAAATATTCTAACTTTTCTGTCTATGTTGTTGTTGACTTTGTACATTTTCCATTAATAATAGCGCTTAGAAGAGCAAACAAGACTGGATGTCTTCTAATGTCTCGTGTTTGCTGGCACGGAAGGGTAAAGGAATCTTCATGCATGCAAAAAACCTGACTGTTTCGCAATTCCTCCCCGCGTAATACTGATTTTCGACCTAGGATCTTCTCTTCTTATGATCTATATTTTTATTATGCTTGTCGTTCCGCGATCTGGAAACAAAATACTATTTCTTTTTATAAATAACTGCTTGTGGACGTTTACGTAGCGGGGAATGGGGCCATGTAAAATTACTTCCGGCTGCCTCAATGGACTTGATCGCTTGTGTCAGCGCGTGTTAAAATACGTGAAAATACGTTTAGGGTCCCTAAGGTCTAAACAGCTCGGCAACTAGATTCACGTTGCACCATTTTTAGAAGATGTGAAATTGTGATTTTATTTCTTTTCACATGCGTATCTGATTTTGACTTTACAGGGGACTGTACTTAACTTAAGTGGACTGTACCAGTACATTTTCATTACCCACCACCACTCCCAAACCCTATCCCCCTCCCCCTCCCCCGAAAAAAGGCAGAAGAATGAGCTGGCTCGAAGTGCCCTTTGATTTCTACTTAACGAGATCTGAACAATGATATATAATACAAAGAAAGGTGGACAAAATTAAACCACAAAAGCTACATTTTTGTGGCCTCATATCTTATTGAAACTTTAACCGATTAAGTTTTATAGTATCTTAAATTTATATCCGTACAATTTTGAGAAGGCTGCTAGAAAATAGTTTTATATAGTTAATAAATGCGTTACATTTTTAGTGCAGAATGCACTATTGTGATGGTTTGGTGGGTTGTCGTCTGCTAAACCCCTAAACCGCTAACGCGGTGTAAACTTTTAATCACCAATTAATTAATTAATTAATATCAATTAATTAATTATTTCTTTGAAGGGGAGGAGATGGAGAGCACCTGACCGTGTGCCCTTGGTAAAACGGGTAGTATATACTTACGATACTTACAATTGAAGAACTCAAAGGTATATATTTGTTTCAGAAAGCACTATGCTCCCCTTGTGGTACTATTCTTTCTGGAGCAAAACACTTTGTGCTAAACGCATGCGCAGATTAATCTGCGTCACGAACTTCGCGTGTTTCTTCCTGTGGACGGATTCCTGTAGACTCCGTTGCGCCAAAATAAAACCGCAAATAAATTGGCGTTACAGTGGTTCATGTGAAATAATTCTTGATATGGCAACGCTGTTTTCTGTTATCATCACGACAAAAACAAAAGAATCACATTACATCCGTTTTCGACAAAAACAAACGTATCATGTTACATGTTTTTGACAGAAACAAAAGTATCTCGTTTGCTGTTTCAATATCAAACTGAAATTCAAGCTAAAGAAAATTAAAATAACTGGGACGTGGGTAGGATTCTTGTAGAATCCTTGGCGTTAATTTAATTAGACTTTAAAAGCATCACAGCGATCTGAGAGAAAAACAAAAGTGTCATGTTACATCCGTCACTTCCTTTCCTTTGATTTGTTCTCCATCGGTTGAACTAATCTCCGTATTTTTTTGTAAAAACCTCTGACAGAGAGGGGCTTCTTGTGGAAGCGAAAAACTCTTTAGTGTTTAAACGTGTTTTCGCGACGGCTCCGACATTTCTTGAAAGAAATCTTCACACTACGTGCTTCTCGGCTTCATGCTTGAGTGAGCGTGTGACGTGTTCACCAGACCGTGGCGAGAGCAAGACTTGGCGCACGACATGCTTTAGCTAGGCCTAGACACAAAATATCCCGAGAAATGCTTATTTGTAAACAGTGGAACAGAATTATCATTTCATAGGAATTATAAATAAAGCAGCAAAGAAAATATAACATTTTTTCTTCCAAATCATCTAAAAATCTCCCACAAATCCCATGTTTTTCCAAAACTCCCCAAAATTTCTAAAAATCTCCTGATGCACTATAAAATAACCGGCACGCATACATGCATGCACAGGCGATGACGCTTTACAATGATCCCAGAAATTGCATTTTTCTTAGTCATTTTAATTTTTATTTGCCTTGACTACAAAACGAACCTCAAATACATTACAAACCTACAGTATGATAAGATAAATACATTAAATCATTATGAACTTCGTCATTTAGCAACAGAAAGGCCTAGGATTGATTTGCACACCTAGTCGATACTGAAGATTGTGTGACATTTCCGTATTGAAATGGTCTGAAATGTAATGAAGTCAACACCGCTTACTAGAATCAACTTACATGCATTTATGCAACTTATCAAACAAAACATTTTAAACTAGTTGTACCTATCGGTAAGTGCCAACGAGCGAAATACTCATGTTTGTTCATAAGAACAGATATTGAATGGTTTTTGATAGAACTATATTTGAAATGACCAAAATATGGTAAATTGTATTTTAGGAAAAAAGGGGAAAAAAGTGCTATTTCTCTGGTGTTCATAAATGACACAGGCTTAGTTTCCAGCGCGCGTATTCTCGCGATCGCGCACTCTTTTAAACACACTAAAAAACGTACACAGATGTCTGCTAATCAGCTACGGGTTTGACAGATTGATAACTCTTGACAAATCTTTAAATTCTTTTCAACGTTAAAATGTCACAAAATGTAGGCAATAAATGACCGGTTTAATCACTGTTTTTTAAATACAACACGCGATGGTTAAAATGTTTCCGTCCACAATTTCTTATAAATCAAATCCCAAAATCAAAACTGCTAAGATGCTTTGTTAAAAATAATTTTCAGTAATATGAGACAGTAATGCACGGGTCAGATTTCAGTATCGCTTGCGAAGTGTCATGTTCAGTTACGCAAAACTTGACAAATTTGAACAGAAAACAAAACTTGAACGGTCAAGGATTATTTGGAGACAAAATTTTTATTCAAGTTAACATTACATTTGCCGTTAGAAGCAAAAAACTTTTGACTTTCTTGTGTGTATGACAAGCAGTAATTTTAGTGAGCGTCGCTTTGTATTGATGTTATTCCTACGCGGAGCGAAAATGCGTGCCAAATAAAATTTAAACGGTAATTGATTTGGAATAAATCATCGGTCAAACAATTACTATAAACACAATCAACACTAAAAGGAAGCATTTACCCGACTTCAGCATTCTCATAAGTCAAGAAAACTCTATTTGAAGTCAACAGTCCGCTTTTGATTTTCATGTCTCTCTTCGATCGTAAATCAAAGGACTCCAAAGTTGAAAGATTATTTCATCGCTTTGAAGACCTTGATGTTCATTTTTTCGGCGGTCGAATATTCTGTAGGTATTCTCTTTCGATTTATAATTCCCTAAAGGTGTATTTATCGGTAAAGGGATGAATGACCACATTGAAAATTTTAACAGCGAGCCGCGTGGACGCCATTTTGGTCATTTGCTCTCTAGCAAGGAGTGAGAGACTGGGAACTAGTTGGGAAGCACAATACAACCCAAATATGGGGTTTACTTACACCCAAATATGGTCAAAAAAAAGTCCCTTACGCAGAACTTAAGATTTTCTCTGCCTATACACTCATACGCACACGGCTCTATGATTCTGCCGCCTCGACAGCCTCGCCTCTTGGCTCGGCTGTCTCGTTGGCAATCAGCTAAATCAGCAATAGGCTAGGGTAGAAGTTCTTTCTGAACTCTGGCTTCTCGTACAAATAGGAATACGGATACCGTCACTGTGTTATTTTTAATGGCTTGAGATAAATACCCGAATAAATATTATCAAAAGCAGTAAAAGGAAGATGGCGAGTCGCGAAGGGAAAAGAAAAGAAAATTAACTTAAAGTTCAATATTATCGACAACAATGCACGTCAAAGCAAACAATGATTTCAGATTGCCCACCTTTGCAATCTAATCAAGATACTGGTGCCATCGGTCTCCCTTTTGGAAAGGTTTCAAAAGTTATGACACTAACCGGCCTTCACTCGTCAAATTCAACATCAGTCAACTTAGTCTGCCATCACGTATGCCGACTTCGAATACACGTACAACGGTAAAAAAGTTCTTTAAGCGAGCTCACAATTATCCAGTACATCATTCTCCCCTGACCATAAAACTCCGTTTAACTGTACGTTAGAAATCAAACGCGTTTTGCCGATGGATGCTCTTAAAGTTGATTCATACTCCTTGACAATCAAAGATGGCGAACCGAAACTGAGTAAACAACAAAGTGCCTAGTTCCCAGTGCTACTCGGTTGGAGTAATCTCTCACTCCTCACATGGCCGTCCACCGGGCCATAGCATATAGGCGTCACCGCCTAAAAATCCTAAAAAATATCCGGCTTTTTCGTGTCTAGGCCTATTTTTAGCGACAGTTTTGGGGAAAAGCCTCAATTAAGAACACTTTGCATGCTTTGTTGAAATTCAATTAGCGAAACTTAGCATGAAAACAACGGTTGAAATGATTGAAAGCTAGCTTCCATGACTAAACACCTGCACTCTAACGTCAACTGATCGGCGCTGTGTGTGACGTTTCAATAAAGGAAGTCCTTCTCCCGTATATAGGTTGTCACATGAATTTCGGATTTGCTTCATGTCAAAATCGAAATGTATCACGATCGGTCATTCAACATCTTACAAGTAAACATAAAACAGCGCTTCAAACTGAAAAGTGAACTCATTGTGCTTATTCTCAATTGAAATTATTATAACAATGTCAATTGACTGTCCATATTGCATTCTGCACTACCCTTTGAGTCTCTGAGTTTTGAAAAGGTAAAGCTACCCGAGTTTGTGTGTTAACCTATTTTATATCTCGTTAAACCACACTACAAACACGAAAAATTTCCTGTGACAAACAGGCATAACAAATGCATGTACATAACAAAATTGAAGAATGTATTTTTTTCTAACATACTGAAACTGTATATATTCCCTTATTAACCCTTAGTTTAGACAACTTAAGCTAAAGCATGATTTTCTTGTATTACACAAAAATATACCCATAAACGATCATTAAATTAGAAAGTATATAATGTTACGTATTTGTGCTCTGAGCACGAAGTCGACAATATATTCCGCTGAAAGCCTTTTCTACTAAACCAACTGTGCTAATATCAGCGTTAGCAAACAAAAAATATCCTTTACAAATTAGTTCAACCTTTCTGGACGGTACAAAAAAGTGCCAACACAAAGTTCCCTGCTAAAATCTAAAAGCTTTTACCCAAATGGATTAAGTCATAGAAAAATCAAGGAACTCCTTGGGAAGTTCTGTTCCATTAATCACCCTGAGCCTGTGTACACACGGCTAAGCCTGTAAAAGTATCATGTTGCTAACAGCAGTTAAAACAGAAAAGTTAAAATTGGGTTTTAAGAACACCCAACAGTCATTCTTGTGCTCAGGACTTCTCTTGAAGGTGTAATTTCTTGTTGCTAGTCCAGTCCATTTTAAAACAATTCTACCAACTGGGACGCTTGATGTCATGGTCATGCATTGGTTTGCCCGCAACCCTGAGAAACAAAGTAAGGGATTCCACTTTAAAAACTAAACACAATTACTTAAGTACAGGAATAATAGAGGTGGCAATATATTTTTAACACAGTCGTAAAATTACCGATTTCTTCATTCAAGCCCATTTTTAGGGGGGGGGGGGAGCTTAATAGAAATTGGGACTGACTTAGAGAGGAGTGGGACGTACTTTCAATCAGCTATAACCCGTTGCATAATTGTTGAGATATTTTAACACGACTTAAAAAAACGTAAGTCATTACAAAAAACTTTAAGTCTAATTCCCTTCTTGTTTGAAAGTTGCTGTTTATGGCTTGATGTTATTGCAAAATTCACGCAACATCAATGGGTGGTAAACGGGGGGAAAATAGAAGGTAATGACCACAATTTGGTTTGGTTAGTATCCTGAAAAAGGGGTATTGGCTATCCTCAAAGTCTACTTATTAAAACTAACAACAATACGACGGAGGCTAGAAATAAATATCAGTAATTTGGCAAATATACATTTACGTTCCGAAACTATCGACCCCTTTTAAAGTAACGATACATTTTACGGTTATAAGCAAATTGCAAAAGGAGCAACTGTCCGATAAGAACGAATTTCAAAAAATTGTGACATCGAAAGTTGATGTTTTATTTCGAAACCAATAAAATAAGTGATACAGCAAGTGTAAACTAAACTAATATCCGATTATTGTTGTATCTGACCCTGATGAATTTACTAACAAACACCGAATCGGCCCAAACGCGCGTACGCTTATTTTAAGAAAACGTTTTTTTTATTACGACGGACCGACTTACATATGGTACACATTTCGGCAATGCGAAGTACAGAAAGAAAAAAGCTGCAAAATCAGAAAATAAAATGGGTCGTTACTTTCGCAACTTAACGGTATTTCAAGTTTCTCTTGGTCGTGAAATGAACTGTTTTTACTTACTCATTTCTTCTGATGAAAGTCTAGAGTAACGTCATCACCAATAAGTACAAAAGGCGCCCAGTATTTCACATCACTGTACTTGTCTGATTTTCTGAGATCTTTCATGGCCTGGTTCAGAGACTCGCTTGCACTTCTTCCTTCCACAAGGTGATGGTAGAAACTTCTCATAAACTCCATCGTGGCCTCATCATCGATCGCCCACAGTGACACCAGAACAGAACGAGCACCAGCACCCATAAAGGCACGTGCAATACCGACCACACCTTCAGCTTTGATCTCTCCTCGACCGCTGTGGCAGCAACTAAGGACAACCAGTCTTGCACGCATTTTAACACTCAGAACATCTGACATGTTCAAAATGTAATCTTCTTCCTTCGTAGGGATTCGAGATGCTTGCTTTGAGTCCGGAGTTAGAGCAATTTCACCAGTTTCCATGCGACCATGTGCTGCAATGTGAACTAAAGCAACCAAACTCAGTCGCTTTAACACTTCAGCTTTCGTGGCCATTTTCCCAGTGAGTGGCACTACGTTGAGAATATTTCCAATCATTTCCACTTCCATTCTGGCAAATTCAAGCTGTTCTAGGAATTTCTGTCCCTTGCTGTTGGTTACTTCTTCTACCCATGGATCTCCCACAAGTAATGCACCACTCCTACTATGGTATTCGTCTGGGCAGTCGGCAATCAACTTCAAACTTGTCAGCGAAGGGATCAACCGGATTCTAAATGAGTCACACATGTATTTGGAATCCGCATCCATCAATGCAGCATAAGGAGCTAGCCACAGTGGTCCATCTGGGACAATGATAAGTTCATCACCTTGAACCAGGTCGGCAATCGGCTGAATTATGATGTTATACAAGGTGCTCAAAGACCTCTCTTCTAGGACGAAGGATTGAGAGTTTTCTCCGTCGGAATTGTCATCCGCTTTGTGACGATTTTCTCTAAACGCATCCAAAGAACGATCTTCGCATCTTACCTCAGAGCAAAAACGAATTTGTCGAAAGGCATTTTTTATTAACGACTGAAAAGAGGCGGTGACATCATTTAATACAGAATGGGCCTCGCCAATTTCTTTCGCTCTCACACGAACAGGTCCTTCTTTTGAAAGAATCCAGAGATGGATCCTAGCACTCAATTTGTCAAATGCCTGAAATACTGTACTTGATGGAATAGAGCGTTTCAGTTGAATATATTGCTCGTCTTCTACCTGTGACACGGTCTGACTTTCTCTAATGAAAAATTGGGATAATATAAGATCAGTAAGAGCTTGGGCTCGACCTCTTTCGG